>NW_012105309.1:121602-143285 GCF_000951045.1 Mandrillus leucophaeus
CCTGTTCTGAAGGTGGGCACTGGGCTAAGGACAGGAGCAGCTCGGGTCACCGCAGGGGACAGCCAGGGGGCCCAGGTTACCAACGCTTCTGGCCTGAATGTCGTGGCACTGATTACAGTGCCTCATTTGTCTCTGCCCTGCCCCGGGTATCATTCACGCCAGGTGTATGGAAATGAATTAAGTTCAGACTGAATCTGCAGGGATATTTATTGAGGTATTGTCGTGCACCTGCTCTTATTTGGGAACAGGGACAGGCCAGCAGCACAGACAACCCTGTGGATAAGGAGAGTAGAGGCTTCCTCTTCCTGCCTCCTGTCTTCCGGAGTTGTGACCGCAGGGTGGCCCAGGCGGATCTGCCTCAGAGGCCAGAAGGCAGCTCCCTAAAGAGCAGGAGCTTCGCCCACAGTCGGTGGCTCTGACTAAGCCTGGGCTGCCTCTCCGCTGTGCTCCCTGGACTGGCTTCCCCCGCATCCATGTGAGAGACCGGAGTATGATCCTCAGTGGGAGGACAAATAAAAGTAGTGATTGTGTCCACCCGATCCTGCCCTCAGTCCAGATCCGTTTTCAACTTGAGGGTTCACCTGCCTTGTCTTCGCTAAAACACCTTCAGCCTGTGGTCAGGGGAAACTGGGAACAGGTGCTGGGAGACCCAGGACATTGCAAGTTGAAGGAATGAGTGAATTAATCTAAGCCTCAAACAAGGGTCTTCTTCAGTGCGCCACTACTGTCCTTTTTAATCCAAGCGTTGGGGCAGGTTTCACCAGGGGATGTCGGGAAATCCCACTGTGACTGAAGCCCGCATCCCTGTCTTATCTCTCACAAGCCCCCTGGTTTCACCACCTTCTTCCTTTTCTCATTCCAGCCATTCCCCCTCCCACTGGGGTACTCGTCTCTAAAAATCCGGTCAGAAGGTGGGGCAAAGCCTTTATTAACTCTCCTTTATTACTTTATTACAGGGTCTCACAGCAGAACTTGTAACCCCTTCATTTTCAGGGGCTTAACACTTACGCCATGGGAGGCGGCAGAACTGACAGGCAGGCTGGACACGTGGGGTCTGGAGAAGTGAAGAGGCCCCTGGCCCCTGAGCCTCCACACTGAGCCTCTGCCTCTGACAGCGTGACGTGGGCACCCTCTGCCCCTCCCTCACGGAATCATAGACAGAAAAGGGACCCAGGATGTCATTAAACAAAGCCATCCCCCGATGGGCCTCATGGCATCCTGGAAAAAGCCCTGAACTAGGAATGAAAATGCCTGCATCCTTGTCCTATGTCTGCCGTCCTTGACCTCACTGAGCTTTGGCCCTTCCTTGGTAATTTGAACACACATGTGCTCTTTGATTTTGAAAACAAAGGATACATAAAATTCCTTGTGAACCATACAGTATTGGGACTGTACAGGTGATTCATTTTATTACCTAATAATTGGATCTTCTTGATTCAAATAAGATACAGCAAATGTGATTTGAGATTGTTGTCAAGCTGGAAAGAGTGCACGTTGCATTTTAACATCACACAGGTGGAGTAATTTAGTGACTAAACTACACACATGCAGATACATGTATCATGTACACATAGTGTCTCACTATACAATTATAGCCAGAATGGATTTTTTTTTTTTTTTTTTTTGAGACTGAGTCTCACTCTGTCACCCAGGCTGGAGTGCAATGGTGTGATCTCAGCTCACCGCAACCTCCACCTCCCAGGTTCAAGCAATGCTCCTGCCTCAGCTTCCCAAGTAGCTGCAATTATAGGTGTGCACCACTTCCCCTGGCTAATCTTTATGTTTTTAGTAGAGACAGGGTTTTGCCATGTTGGCCAGCTGGTCTTGAACTCCTGACTTCAGGTGATCCACCCTCCTTGGCCTCCCAAAGTGCTGGGATTACAGGCGTCACCCACCGCACCCGGCCCAGAATGGAGTTTTAAACCACCCATGCATGAGCCAATCTCCCACATAAGCTCAATGTCTAAACATTTTAGAGTTGGTCTGGGCTCTTCAGATCAAGGCAGGCAGGCCTGTCCCGCCACCTCTTGGAACCCTTGAATGCGAATAATCGTCACAGAAAGGTGAGGCGCTTGTCCTGCCACCCATCTCTGAAGGTGATTTATTACCACCAAATCCCACCCACATCACAATTCTGTGCTGGGGGAGATGAGCAGGTCCATCCCACCGAAACTCCTCCAAGCCCCTTTATTTCCTCACATGAGGCAGAGACGGGCAGCGTAGCTCTCCCGGGCTGATTATCGACCACCTGAAAATGGCTCTCTGCTAAGATACTGCAACAATAAAGAGGTAAGACGGATTTTTAACAAAACAAGGAAACCTTTCAAAATACTACTCTTGCAGGACCATAGGCTATGTATGTGCTTTAACAATAACACTGCAATAGCTCAGAATACTAGAATTCCTCTTTTGGAATTGCCTTCCGCATCCCCCTCTATGCACACAAATAATGTCATCTGCTTGGAATGAACCTAGTCTACCATTTCTCAGCCAAGGACACCTGAACATTAAGAAATTCACCCAAAATTCTAAAAGAAATTCACCCAAGGTCCTCGGCTTCCTCCCTCACTCTGGGGAGAAGCAAGGGTCCGCCACACTCAGAAGACCATAAACAGCGTCTCTAAAATCCTGATGGTCCTCGGGATGGCGGGATGCCAGAGGTTCAAGCTGTTTCCAGGATTCCTCCCCGTGGGGTGCCACGTGTGCGTGAGATCACTACAGGTTGTTCTGCAGGTGACTCCAATGGAAGCTTAGTCATAGTTCTCACCTGCAGGGAAACATGTGCCTGTTCTGCCTAAATCTGAGAATGCACACAAAGGAGTAGCCCACCCCATAGACAGGCCAGCAAGGGCTTCGTGGTCACCGTGGTTACCCAGAGGGAGGCCCCTGGGACGGGACACAAGCACCAGCATAGACAAGGCCTAGGCAGATGCAGAGCTCAGACCAGATCTGTCCAGCATACAGGTATAGAAGAACTCTGCTGCTAAACTCCCAAGGGCCCTCCTGCAGGTAAACCTAGCAACACCACCTCTCCCAGCTCCTTGGAGCTTACTGAATGCTTTCTCCACTCCAGCTTCTATACCAAGCACTGACCATGCCTTGATCATGGTCATCTATGGAGTGGCGTGAATATGCCTACACTGCAGATGAGATACCTAAGGCTCAGAGATGTGAAGTCACTTACCCAGAGCCACATAGCCAGGAGCCAGCCGACTTTTACTATGTCTATTTTAAGGTTCAAGAGGCATGTCTGCACAGAGCAAGTCAACGGTGGACCCAGATGGGCCCCCAACCTGGTGCACTTTCCCTTATGCCACATGGTTCCTATGCCATCAAATATAGGAGACATGCTGTTCACCCACAATGTCACTTCTAGCTCTCCTTCTCTTAATAAATAGTGCTTGCGACAACCACTGTGGTCACAACAAGGTGAACAGAAGACCAAGCATTAGGAATTGCTTTTCATGTTGTACACTTGATCTGCGGTGAAGTGGTTATTATTACTTGGACATGAAGAAATGGAAACTCACCCAAGTTCAGAAACTTGCCCAAGGGCACACAGCTGGCAAAGTGGAAGAAAGGAGCGGAGCCTCCTATTCTCGCTTTGGTGGGAATGTGTGAAAGGAGTTCGGGGTTTCTGCCAAATGTGTGTATTACTGGATCTGGGCAAGGTGGAAAACGACGTGTGGGCTTTGCTCCATGCCGCTCTGGGAAGCCATCTCAAGGTATTTCAGAGCTCACCTCAAGATTAAGAGATAAGGGACTGCTGCCCTGTCTCAGGAGAAAGGAAGCAGACAGGAGCCTGGCAAGATGGTCCTGGAAGGAGGGAGATTTGTGTCTATGCGAGCAGTGGGTATCGGGAGAAGCTGGTGAACGATTTCACACTCGAAAGTCTCATCCCTTTGATCCATGTTAGCACAGCAGGCCTCTCCTCCTGCCATCTGAACTTCCAAGGAGAAGTTTGAATTCATTGTTCATATTTCCTACTCAACAAATAAATGGAACTGGAGGCACAGTTCCATGCCTCTAGACACTGGCTTAAGCCTGCTGTCAGGCCTTGAATTGCCAGCTTCTCATATTCCAGCACTCCAGTGCAGGGCTGCAGGGAGAGAGAAGGGTCAGGCATGAGACCCCTCACTACAGTAGGCTCCCCCAGTCCCCGAGTGGGTCTGCACGGTGCAGAAAATCAAGAGAGATGCAAAAACTCGATGTAGCAGAGCGAGCTGGCTTCCTTCCTATGGTGGGATCCTGGGTACAGCGTGGAAGCTGAAAATGGCAAGTGGGAAAGACTCGGGAAGCAAGCACAGGGAGGCCAGCAGAGAGCAAAGCCAGGTCCCAGGCCCTGGGCATGGATCCAGCAACCGGTTTTGGTCTAAATGCAAGACGAAGACATCAAAACCAAAGCCAGGTGGCCCGTAAAGGGGCGATGAGCACCAGACAGGAAGGAGCTGAGGAGCCTCCCTGACGCTGGGCCTGGTGCTCCCAGGCCTCCCTAGGTATCAGGCTGACTGTCCTGAAGCCTAGTCTGACCCCTGCATTGGCTGCCTAAACCTCATCACAAGCTGCTCACTGTCCTCCTGGTTAGCCCCAAACTTCCCGATAGGGTCCTCAAGACCCCTTGTACAGAAGCCTCTGCTAAATTCTCCAGCCAGAAACGCTACCTTGTTCATCTCCAACCTTGTTCACCTCCAACCTTGTTCATCTCCAACCAGCCCAAAGTATTGTTTTTGTTGCCGTTGTTTTTTGAAACAGGGTCTCACTCTGTTGCCCAGGCTGGAGTGCAGTGGCACTATTACGGCCCATTGCAGCCTCCACCTCCTGGACTCAAGCGATCCTCCCACCTTAGCCTCCCAAATACCTGGGACCACAGGCATGCACCATTGCACACTGCTAGTTTTTTTTAGGTGTTAAGCCACCACTTCCAGCCCCAAGGTATTTTAAATTCCTGAACTCACGTGCTTTTTTTATTTTCCAGTTTTGCACCCCCTCTGGTTCCTACATCTGGGGCGTTGCTCACATTTTCCCCTATGCACCCTTTAGGTGGCAGCTCTGGCTACACTTTCTCTGGGAAGCTAACGCTCAGGACCGAGTGTGGCTAGCTGCCCCTCCTGTGACTCCTCCACTGCCGGGCCCACCTGGAGCTGGAGTCTGTCACCATGCAACTGCCTCCTGTGTCTGCTGTCCTCTACAGCAGACTCCTGTGTCTGCTGTCCTCTACGGCAGACTCCTGTGCCACCCAGGGCCTGTGACCTGTGCACCATTTGTTTTCCTGAATATTTAGCTGGATGCCTATGTTTGTGGAAAGAAGGAGGAAAGGGAGGGAGGAATGATAGTGGGAGGAAGGAAGGAAGAAATGAAGGAAGGAAGTTAAGGACTAGCCCAGTGGCTGGCACCCGGAACAGTGACAGATTAGCCCCACCAGAATGTGGGGAGAGTCAAAGGGACTCTGTCCTCCCTTCCTGCTTCCCAGTTGACTCAGCGCCTGGATCCTGGGTGGGGGAGCCCATGGAGAGAAGCATCAGCTGCAAGGCCGGGTAGAGGGACATCAATGGGGGGACCAGGTGACAAAGAGACTCTCAGCCTCTCTGTAGGATTGACCAGGCGTGTGGTAGTGCCTGGAAGTGGGGAAAGTTGCTACAGCTGAAGAAGTCTTGGAAGGCAGGATTTTGGCATCATTGTGCTTCCCCATCCTCCTTCCTCTAAAGCTGGGTGTCCGTCTATACAGTTCCTCCCACAAGACTCATGTGTCCTCCTCCAGGTGAGGAAAGCCTGGCAGACTCTAGCATGACTAGGAGTAAAGGTGGCCGGACAGTCTCAGCACCAGGAATGCACATTCACGCCACAAGACAGGACAGGGACTGGGTCTGTTCCCGGCAGGGGGAAGTGCCAGCCTCGGGCTTCCTGGAACTCACGTCTGCCTGACCAGCTGATGGCAGAGAGTCACGGTGACTCACAGGACTGAATATTCAGCTGCGATGTTTGATGCTAGGTGTGGTGCATGTCATACGTGAGCAAAACCAAAGGAACTGGAAAAGCTTCACATTTGAGTTTGCTGTTGTCACTGAGTTGTTACAGGGAGAAGCCTGAGGTACAGACGGTATCAGCTACAGGCCGGGTTGTGTCTCTAAGCCAGATGAGTGTCCTCATCCTTAAGGAGTCATCTTCCTCTAATCTTGTGGCTCTCGGTCCCATCTTGGCCGCTTTTGAAAATTAAATATTGTGCTAAGGCACCTCCTACAGTGACCTGACTTCCTTGTCTGGGGCAGATCTTTACTGTTTTTATTAAGCTACCTCACTGTGCTTCTTCTGCGTCCAGAGCTCAGAACCATTGCTGGAAGTACAGAGTTGTTCTTCCTGAACAAAGTGTTTCTGGGTCCTCCTATGTGTTGTGAGCACTGAGCATCCCCCAGAGCCGAGGCTCTGCTCTGTGGGTCACGGTTTTCTGCTGTGGTCACCTCCATGTAAAAGGTGATGCCCTCTTTCCAGGAGCACACGGGAGGGTTGCAGTGGACCACAGTGACCCTCCCCTGACCACAAGTTCCCTCAAATTCCCTCACACTTTTGTATGAGACCTATGCAGTACAAACAGAACATTTTACCAAAGTTTCTGGAGATTTTATCAAAGGGTGACAAATCAAAGTCTGGAACGTTTATGCTTTTCCCAGATTCCAAAAGGGAAGTTTCTTTGCTTAGGTCCTTTAAAAGGCCAGTGGGCTCTTACATGTTCCAGCCTCAGTCTCTTGACCCCAAGTTGTCCTCCTCCTTCATTCACCCTCCTTCTCTCCTTCACTGCTTGGGATAGCTCCCTCCCACCTGCCAGCAGGGAGGACACCACTTTATTGTCCCAGCACCTCTTTCCCTTCCCTTAAACAGGCTGAAACAGTCACCGAGAATAACAGCAGAAATATCATGGGTGTCTAGTCACACCCAAGCTCCAGAGAACATTAAGCCTGAGGGGCTGAGCTCTCCAAAATGCTTTGTCTACTGGGTACTGGTCCAACCCTCAGGCTTTCTCCATGAGTGCCCACCAGGGTGAGTGCAGACAAGCTTATTTCATAGCTCATGAACCTGTTGGATAGAACATCTGTATAACTCCCCAGGACAAATGTTAGGTTTTGAGGACTGTACAGTCTTAACCCAAAGTGAAGAAAGAAATATTTCCTTGATTACTGAGATGCTTCTCACTTCCCCAAGAGTTAGGATCTTATTGTTCACCAAAGTAGCATTTGATTTCTTTCCTGCTCCACCTCATGCCTTCTTGGATCATTAAGGCACACTGTCACCCTCTTTTTGTATCTCAGGAGGTGTTGAGCCTGGATTCTTCAAGTTAGGATCTAATTAAATATTTTTTTCTTCCTGGAAAAAAGCAAAAAAGGTAAGAAGAAGTTGGAATCTTGAAAAAATAACAAATAGGATGCTGGGTAGGGAAATAAACAGTTATCTCATTTATTTGGCTGAGTAGCCTTTATGGAAATAAAAAGAGAGAAAAAAAGACTTTCTTTTCAAAGACGCTGTCCCCTGGAAAATGGAGAAATCGCAAAAACCACCTCTGTGCACATGCTTATATCAGAGATTAACAGAGAAGAGGAGGGGATTGACTTCCACTCCCATAATCTTCCATCTGCAAAAACTAGATTAAGAGATTTCAATATACTTGGGAGAAAAACTAAAGCACATTTTTGGTTTGCCATTGCACAGGATGGCGTGAGGATCTCATAGCTTGACTTAAAGAAGATGCCCAGTTTTGAGACTGAATTAATGAGCAACTGCTCAAAGACGTGATATTCTTAAATACACTCTGAGATCTGAAGTTTACAAAGAGAATAGTACATTGATTTTATAAGCAAAGGAACTACAAACAGTAAAGAAAAACAATCAACAACATAACAATAGTAAGTCATTACCTATCCCTTTGAATGTAAATGGATTACATTTTCTAATCAAAACATGTAAAGTGGTTGAATGTATAAAAAAGCAAGATCCAACTATATTCTGTCCACAAGAGACTCGCTTCAGCTAGAAGACCTCACACAGGATGAAAGTGAAGGGGTGGGAAAAAACATTCCATGCACATGGTAACCAAAAAGAGCAAGAGTGGCTGTACCTATATCAGATAAAATAGACTTTAAGTCAAAAACTGTAACAAGGGACAAATAAGGTTATCATAGAATGATAAAGTGGCCAATTCCTCAAGATAATAATTGTAAATCTATAAAGTGAAGATTTACAGAACTGAAAGGAGTAAGAGCAATTCAGTAACAGCAGAGACTTCAGTGCCCCACTTTCAACATTGGATAGGTCATCCAGAAAGAAACACAATAAAGAAACAGTGAACTTGAACAACACTAAAGACCAAATGGACCTGACAGACACATCCTGAACATTCTACGCAAGAGAAGAATACACATTCCTCTCAAGGGCACATAGAATATTCTCCAGAGTAGATCACATGTTAGGTCACAAAACAAGTTAATACATTTAAATAAATAAAATTAAGAAGATTAACATCATTAACATCATATGAAGTATGTTTTACCAACCACAATGGTGTGAAACTAGAAATGTGTGTGTGTATGTAGAAGTATCTGTGTTTTTCTATAAAGATGGAGGGATAAGAAGTATTCTAGATATGACGAAGAGAGAGAAGAACATAAGAGCTCTAATGTTCTAACATAGGAATATGTGGCTCTAATCTGGGATTTCCCTGAAGTTTGTGCCAGCAGGACTTGTGGATCTAGATGTTATGACATCATAGAACTTTGCAAAGGCCACATTGAACTAAAAATTAGCCAGTGTCCTGGACCCAAGATACAACCAGATGGTAAAAGAACATAATTTCTCTGTTTTAGGGAAGATCTCAAAATAAAATCAAGCATCATTCAAGTGGTTTCCCAAAGTCCATCAGAGCCAGGCCAGTGAGAGAGAGTAAAGAATTGGGTACTGCAGTGCATTGGAGCGCTCATATTCTACGTAAAGAAGCTGTCCCCAACCTTTTTGGCACCAGGGACTAGTTTCGTAGAAGACAATTTTTCCATGGACCAAGGTGGGGGAGATGGTTTTGGAATGATTCAAGTGTGTTACACTTATTTTGCACTTTATTTCTATTATTACATTGTACATTGTAACATACAATGAAATAATTATACAACTCATCATAGTGTAGAATCAGTGGGAGCCCTGAGCTTGTCTTCCTGCAACTAAAGAGCTCTATCAGGAGTGATAGGAGAGAGGGACAGATCATCAGGCACTAGATTCTTATAAGAAGCATGCACCCTAGATCCCTGGCCTGCACAGTTCACAATAGGGTTCACGCTCCTATGAGAATCTAATGCTGCCACTTACCTGACAGGAGGTGGAGCCCAGGTGGTAATGCGAGTGACATAGAGCAGCTGTAAATACAGAGGAAGCTTCGCTCACTTGCCTGTCGCCCACCTCATGCTGTGTGGCGTGGTTCTTAACAGTCCATGGATTGGTACTGGTCCATGGCCCAGAGGTTAGGGACCCCTGATGTAACGGGGCAAGAGATTTTTTGATAAATCTTAGTGTTCCATGTAGAAATGTGAGCCCTGGTGGTTTAATCATTGCATTTTTCTGAAGAAGTGAGAAAGCTGGATTTTTATACAAAATTTTTCGTTTTTTAAATGTTGACACCTAATATCAAAATACGTTGATGGACTATATTTGACTCATAGGTTTCCAGTTCAAGACTCTGGTTTAGATGCAGGAATCAGCTTGACTCAATTCAATGAACCATGAAGACTTAGACCTGTAATGACTTCAGAAATCTATGATTCCTTTCCCTTTTGTAGGCAGAATAAAAAATGGAAGGGCCTGACTTGGTTGACAGTTAACCTAAATTTACATAGTAAATTTGTCAGAAAACTGGGACTGGAACATAGGTCTCTAAGTCTCTTCTGTTCTTTGCACTATACCTCACTATGTTAGCTATCCATTGCTATGTAACAAATTATCCCAAAACTTAGTGGATGAAAACAACAAACATTGTTTATCTCACACATTCTGTGGGTTGCAGAATCCAGGCATGGCCCAGCTGGGTGCTTCTAGGTCAAGCTCAGTCACCAAGTTGCAGATAAGTTGTCAGCCAGGGCTGCAGTTTTATCCCAAGCCTACACAGGGAAGGATCTACTTCCCTAAACTCACTCCCATGGTTACTGGCGGGAGTTAGTTCCGTGTGGGCTGGTATATTCAGAGCCTCAGCACCTCCCTAGCTGTTGGCCAGAGAACCCCCTCAGTTCATTGCCTTGAAAGTCTCTCCATAGGGCAGCTCAAAACATGGCAGCTGGCTTCCATAAGAGCAAGAAGAGTGAGAAGGCATCCAAAACTGAACCCACAGCCTTTTTATAGCTTACTCTCATGACTTCTGAGATTAAGTTATAATCTATTGCTTCATAGACTTATAATCTATTTATTAGAAATGAGTGAATGCAGTCAGCTCATAATCAAAAGGAGTGGCTTACACTAGAGCATGAATAACAGCATTTCACAAAGACAGGGATCCCTGGCAGCCATCATAGAGGCTGCCGGCCACACACTCACTGTCTCACGAATTTATGCCAGGGGTCAGAAAACTATGGACTACTGGCTAAATCCAGTTGCCACCCCGTTTTATAAATAAATTTTTGTTGGAACAAAGCCACGGCCATTTGTTTATGTTTTGTTTATGACTGCTTCTGTACTACACCTGCAGAATCATTAAGTAGTTGCAACAGAAGCCACATGGCCAGCAATGCCTGGAAATAGTTACTGTCTAGCCCATTACAGAAAGAGTTTGCTGGCCCCTAATATATGCAATCATAAAATCTCTTGAAAAATATTGAAGAGGAGATTGAGCCAGAGATGATGTCAAATTCATCATTTTATTGAATTTTTCTTGGTGCTCTAGCACCATAAATACCGTGCTATGTACTTTTATAAGGCAGTTAGCTGGAAATCCTCAAAACAGGAGTAGCCCTGTGGTCTGGGCCAAGTGGGTGAGGTATGGCTTCCATTCCCCAAGCCCTCTCTCATTTATTCTCCACCATATATAATCATTTACCTTTCCACTGGGAAACCCCACACCAAAAACCTTTGACAAAAACGTGGATATAAAATATAACTACAATAATCTGAATAATAAAGCAAGTAGTTAGCATAATCTTTGAGCCTGAGGGTCCTGGGCTTCAAATTTTAGAAAGTTATTTCATTTGTCTTAGCCTTAGTTTCCTAATCTTTTTTTTTTGAAACAGAGTTTTGCTGTCGCCAAGGCTGGAGTGCAATGGCGTGCTCTCGGCTCACTGCAACCTCCACCTCCCAGGTTCAAGCAATTGTTCTGCCTCAGCCTCCCAAGTAGCTAAGATTACAGGTGCCTGCCACCACTCCTAGCTAATTTTTGTATTTTCGGTAGACACGGGGTTTTACCATGTTGGCCAGGCTGGTCTCAAACTCCTGACCTCAGGTGATCCACCCACCTTGACCTCCCAAAGTGCTAGGGTTACACATATGAGCCACCGTGCCTCCTCCTTATCCTTAAGTAAAAATTCTGATACCTACTTTATGCCCTTTTCTTGTCAGAGAAATGCATTAAAGCACCAACTGCAGTGCCAGGTTCGTAATAACAGCTCCAGAGATACCAGCCACAATGAGCAAATTATTTAATAGTCATCCATGGCCTATTACCACGTCAGTAAATAGGCTTATTTCAATTACCAGTTCTGAAGAAAGGACGGTGGCAGCTGAGCTATTTTAACAAAAAATCCCCTGAGTCACACCTTTTGCCTTGGACGCATCACTTCCCCACCTCAGCTGCCAGCCCATTGATAAGTTGACCTCATGATTGTTTTGTAAGAGCCACCTGTCCCCTAAAAGTCCTGCCTGAGGAAGCAGCCAGCAGAACTGTGTAGGCTGGTGGCCAGAGGTGGCATAGGGTGAGATTTCACTGGGACGGGGCTATGATTAAATAGGAAGAATCCAACTGGAGTATCACAGTGTAAACAGAAGGTGAGGCACTATTATGCACTTCATTCTATTTGTGGTGAAAATATTGCCGCCAGATGGGTAGAAAAATGTCTTTAGGGTAACTGTATATGAATTTCTCATACACTTATCCGCTCCTTGATTTTGCCCATAGGAATTAGGAGAGTCATTCCCCATCTTGTCAGGCATGATTTTAGAAACTCTGGGAAAGGCACGCAACCCCGCATCACTGCTAAGCCTATAAATTCCTAAACTAGTTTGAGCCTGTTTGAAAAAGATGTCATATGTTAACCCTGGCTGTCTCTTTCCATAGCGTGTCTCCCTCAGTGCCTGCTGGTATCACCACTTTAATTCTAATTAATGGGACCGCCATCTACCCTGTCCCCTGAGCAGTCTCCCTAGTCTGCCTCCTCTCTTAATTTCTTCTCTCATGCTCGACCATTGTATTAACTCTTGATTGCTTCTTCTAGATGGCTCTGGCACTCAGGTCTGCCTCTTTCTCCCACTGGCATCCGAAACACAGCAGCCCTGAGTTCAGTTCTTGGTCTTCTGGCCTTCAGTCTCGTAAGCTTCTGCTCCATATCATATCATATCTGTACCAAAGCACGATACCAGCATTCCCTAAAGGCAGGGGTTATTGGGGGCCATTGTAGTGGCTGCCTGCCACACTCAGTATCTCATGAATTTATTTATGTTTTGTTAAACCATAAGTGTGTTCAGATTGTTCTCATGTTGTAAATCATTTGTTGTCTTTGCATTAGCTGCTAGCGTTCTCTTCCTATTTCCTTAATCTTCTGGAATTATTTCTTCTTTGTAATATTCATCCTGAGCATCCTAGGGGATACTCTAGGATTTGAAAATAATTCTTATTATCCAAAGGGTGAAAGCAACGTAGGTCTTGAGTATGTACTTACTCATTAATGTAAGGACATAAATGAAAAGGCACCATCTATTAAAGATAATAAGAAATGTTCACAAATAGTATACGGCATTCATTATGGAACTTGGTAGAAGCTCCAAGTGTCATGTAAAATGTGCTCTGCAGAACTGCAGAGAGGGAGGGATCACTTTCAACTGGGGTGATTGGGATCACTTTCAACTGGGGATCACTTTCAACAAGGAGCTGGTATTTGGGTTGGTCCCTGAAAATTATGCAAACCACTTTGTAGAAAGAATTGGCTGATGCCTGGCCAAGCATGGTGACTCATGCCTGTAAACCTAGCACATGAGGAGCCCGAGGAGGGCAGGTCAATTGACGTCAGGAGTTCGAGACCAGCCTGGCCAACATGGTGAAACCCTGTCTCTACTAAAAATACAAAAATTAGTTGGGCATGGTGGCACATACTTGTAGTCCCAGCTATTTGGGAAGCCAAGGTGGGAGAATTGCTTGAACCCGGGAGGTGGAGGTTGCAGTGAGCCAAGACTGTGTCACTTCACTCCAGCCTGGGAGATAGGGTGCGATTCTGTCTCAAAAAAAAAAAAAAAGAAAGAAAAAAGAAAGAAAGAAAAGATGCCATGTGTGATGGTGTCTGGGCAATTAGGAGGAGGAGAGTCAGAAAGAATCTAGTTTCCAGCCTCTGTCACCAAGCAATCTGGGGAGTGAAGTTGATGTTTACAGAAGGAGAGAAGAGGTACAAGGTATTAATGTTCTTAAGATGGTAAAGATATTCAAGTGATATAAAGATTGGTTGAGAACATTAGAGAAATGGTCCAGACTAGAGATGAAGATGGAAGGTAGCTGCATGCAGGCATAGACAACCACATCCCAAAGATCGTATGAAGCCAGCAGAGGCCAGCAAGTAAGCATCTGGAATACAGTTAGGAACATGGGAGCATCAACTGGCCTTCTAGGTCTCAGTTTCCCCATTTGTGAAATGCAAGTAAGTGTATCAACATTATTAAATTACTGCATGATTCAAATGAAATAAATGCAAGTAAATTGCTTAGCACAGTGTCTGGAACATAATATGTGCTCAATAAATCTGATACGATGATGTGGTGATGATGATAAGGAGGAGGATCGTTGTCATCATCATCATTATGATTGCCATAAAAGTGTTAAATTCTTGAAGATGCTCCCTTTTGGGGACTTCAGGGACAGGAGAAGGAAGAAAAATTCCATGATGAATCAAAGGCAGTAATGGGAAGGACAGGAGGAGAAAATGGAAAGCAGATGTCTGTTACATCGTGTTACTGTGTCAGCTTGTATCTTTTTCCATTAGACTGGGAAATAGTGAAAATTCAGAGCCTAGAGAGTAAATATTGTTTATCTTTCTATCCTGCACAGCATCAGGTCCAAAGACCCTAATGCAGAGCAGATGTCCATGAAGTTCTCTGGATGTTGAACTGAAATGGAGGGATAGGTTTCTGAAAGTGGCCTTACAAGACACATATTGCAAAGTGGTCAGGTTGGGAGATTACAGACAAAAAAAAATCCATTGAGCTGGGGATGTAAAAGGCTTGGCTGAACTTAGGAAAAGTAGTTTGGACAGATTTGAGATGCGAGGATGCAGTGAGTTTAGGGACAACGGGGTGATAGAAAAGGGTACACACCTAAGTATAGACCACTACATATGAGTGTAGACCACTAGCAGGCAAGGGATGGCTCTGAGAGCAGACAGAGGAATGACTGGCCACGCTGGCTTCAGGTCACAATGCTGCCATTCACTACAGCATGTCACTCAACCTCTCTGAGCCTCAGTGTCCTCATCTATAAAACTGCAAAACTGTCTGCCTTTATATAACTTATATAATGGTGGTTGTGATAAGATTAATGGCTGCAAAGGAGAATGGCTGGGCCAACCTTCATCTTAGACTATGTCAAGATGAAGAAGAGTTGACAACCTGGATTCCCGTGCTGGAAGCCCTTGTCAGAGGCTTGATATTGTTAGCCGAGGGTCACGTGGGTGACACTTTGGTGATACATGGGTCACATGGTAATTTGCAATGTACAAGTCAATTTCACACCATTAACTCATAGGGCTTTCACTGTGACCTAAACAGGAAATGTACTGCTCTCTGTGCTTTGTTGCTGAGTTACAGATGCTCACAGAGCTTAGGTAATTCATTCAGGTAAACCCACACCATACATGGTAGAGCTGAGCCACAGCCCGATGATGCCTCACTTCAGACCTGGTGTTTGTCTTCCACAGAGCTCTGCCCTTAAGCCAAAAACTTGGAGCACTCACATCTCTGCTCCACATTTTCAGAACAGGATTGAAAAAGTATAATTAAAGGAAAGTCTGACATGAACAAAGGTGATAAATAACTAAAGTTTCTCTTCCTCCCGCAACCTAATCAAAATTGTAGAAATGTTGGCTGTGAGAGCTACAAGGAAACCAAGAACATGGAGTGCAAAAATTTGCAGGATCTGCAGTTCCAAGAGCTGTGACTCAGAGCCCAGGGACAGGGAGTGACAAGACCCATCTCTCGTTAGTGTTGTAAAGCTTCAGATGCATGAATTTATTCACCCAACTATTAGGACAGTACATGTGTAATTGTTATCATTTGGGAGGCTAAAAGTGTTTATGACATAAAAAGGATTGTAATAAGCCAAAAAGAGGGCAATTCACAGTTACCAGTGGTTCCCCGGAGTAAAGAAGTAAATTACACAGTCTCTCTCTTCTATTGTTTGAAATTTTACCATAAAAATGCATTACTTTTATAATTTTCTTAAAACACATAAGTCCCCCTCAAAACTGATTTTGTGAGTGACAAGGGTGTCCAAACTTGAAAAGGCTGATTGTCACAGCCCAGTCTCCAATTCCCAGCTCCCAAATTAGTTGACAAGAAAACGTGGCGCTTTTTCCTTCCCAAGGAACCTTTACGAAATAGTGGTGTTGTCATAAAAATGCCTCCCAGTCTGTGAAGGAACAGGTTAGACCAGGGGTTCACCTGTGGAGGTCTATTCTCCATGTGGAAAAGCAAGTCATCTCCAGCGTCTGACTGTCTGCACCCCAGGCTGAGAGCTGGTGCTAATCTTCTACAACACCCAACGACATTGTTATCTCTGACATCGTAAGACTGTGAAGTCAGCACTCATCCCATCCACACTCACCTCCTTCCCCCATTTATAAATATCTCCAATTGCTTTGTCTCAAATCATGAACTTAAGAGGAAAGTTAGATTTTAAAAAGAAGTATCTACAAATCTAAAGTCTTACATCTGCTGATTGAGCTCCACTCTTAGCCTCAGTTATCTTTCTTCTACATTTCTGCAGCCCTGTGCTTGAACGCTTCCTATGACTCCCATTAGAATCCATCCAAAATTTATCATTTGACTGCCTGCCCATCTAGCTGGCCCTACATGGAGCTTCTGGAGAGAAAGAACCAAGACTGGTCCCTCTTCGTATCTCACCCACTTCACCCTCACCTACCCTGAAAACATGATACTTGTCCCTTCCTATAGTGTGTGTTCAGAGTTTGCTTACGGAATCTGACAGGTGTGGTGCGCCCAAACTCTGAACACACACTGCCAGAACTAACACACCCTGGATCCTTAGTGGATCCGTTATAATTGCATTCACGGGAAGCAGCAGCTAGGAGACATCATGGTGACTTCAGCTCCCAATTGAATTGTCATTGACTTACTTAGCTACCAATTGATAGTCAACCAAATATAACCCATCTAGAACATTTAAGTCTAATTGCTGGTTTTTTTCCCTTTTTTAGCATTTTCCCCTTGAAACATTGAATCTATACCCAGGGGAAATCTTCTGGCCGTTGGACAACCTCGAATGCTCCTGAGTCAAGAGTAACTTGAAGTCTTAAGTGTCTATTCTGAAGCCCCTCTTTTGTACAGGGATAGTCTTTGACTAGGAGGAGACGCCAGTCTATTAAATCTATCATCCCAGCATCCCCTTTCTCTGATGAAGTAAAATTAAACACCTTCTTTACTCATAAATTTGGTAGGTTTTAGACAATGATGAAGAATCAGACATGGGCTGCACACAGTGGCTCATACCGGTAATCCCAGCAAATTAGGAGGCTGAAGCAGGAGGATTGCTTGAGCCCCGGAGTTCACATCTGGGCTCAAAACCAGTCTGGGCAGCATAGTGAGAACCCACTTTATTTTCTACAGAAAATTTAAAATTTAGCCAGGTGTGGAGGCATGCATTTGTGGTCCCAGCTACTCAGGAGACTAAAGTGGGAGGACCTCTTGAGCCTGACAGCTCAAGCTGCTGTGAGCTGTAATTAGGCCACTGCACTCCAGCCTGCGCAACAGAGTGAGACTCTGTCTCCCCCCGCAATAAAAATGAAAGAATGACCCATGTTTCACTCAAATTATAGCACTCCATCATAAGCCAAGGGCCAGGGGGACAGGGAATGTAGCCCATTTTCCTCCCTTACTTCACTACCAAAAAGCTAGTCCTATTGCCAGATACTGAATATGTCCAGGGCTGGATTTATTTGGTCCCCAGGAGGGTCTTAGACTCTCCCAGTATTTTAGGAAGAGGAAGAAAAGCTCCAGAGTAACAAAATATGGACAAGTCAGGCCCCAGCCAAATGCCCTGAGACTACTCCCCAAAGGGGGCGTTCTTGCCCATGCCAGCCCTATCTGTACCCACAACCCAATCCAACCCACACTCAAACAAGCCCCTGGAGCCCAGAGAGCTCCAGGACAGCCACACATTCATAGGGAGCTCTGCCTCTCCATTGGGTTCCTAATTAACTGAGTGAGTGGGTGTGTTCTACATGGTGAGAGGTATTGGTATGACGCATCAGGAAACATGTCATAGTCTCATTACTGTAACATGACAAGAATTGCAGCCATGGCTGGAACCTTTATAAAGTGACCCAGCACACCTTTCCATCCAGTCTCAGCGTGGGGTGAAGCCTGACAGCTATGAGGATCCATTATCTTCTGTTTGCTTTGCTCTTCTTGTTTTTGGTGCCTGTTCCAGGTAAGATGGGCTGGGAAATCCAAGGATTGAACTAATTGAGAATACATAATTCAGAGTCAGTCTTTCTCCATCCTTCAGAGTGCCTTAGACCAAGCAGGTTTGTTTTATGGGAACTAGGCATCACCATTTTTTTTTCAGACAAGAATCATTTAGCAGCCAGGCATGGTGGCTCACACCTGTAATCCCAACACTTTGGGAGGCCGAGGCGGGTGGATCACAAGGTCAGGAGTTCAAGACCGGCCTGGCCAAGATGGTGAAACCCTGTCTCTACTAAAAGTACAAAAATTAGCCGGGCATGGTGGCAGGCACCTGTAATCCCAGCTACTCGGGAGACTGAGACAGAGAATTGCTTTAATCTGGGAGGTGGAGGTTGCAGTAAGCCGAGATCGTGCCACCGCACTCCAGCCTGGGTGACAGGGTGAGAGTCCATCTTAAAAAAAAAAAAATAATAATAATTAAGAACTGTAAATCAGGTTTCCCAAACTTTCCTGATCCACTCCTAAGAAACTAAATAGCTCCCCAAAGCTCTTTCCCCATCTCTTCATGGGAAGATTGTTATACCTGCTGATGAGACATGAATCCAACAAAAAATTTTAATACAGCAGGGAAGATTGATTTCCTCTGAACAGAACAGAAGCACAGGCTCCTGTTTCACTAAGTGCAGTGGTTGGAGGTGGAGTGTTTGGGCTGCCTCTGAGGACACCACAGCCTCAGCACCCCCACTGTTCCTGTGGCAGTCACAGGGTCACGCCACTTCCCTGGTGCCACTGTGGGTCCACAGCTGAGCTGCAGCCATAGAAACATTGTCTATGGGTCGTTTAGTCATACCTTTATTTTTCTCCCAATTTTATAGAAAAAGGAAAAAGAAATAAAAGAATACAAGAAAAGCAACAGATGAGTTATTTATTTGCGGAATACCAAAAGCCGTCCTAAAACCTTTCCATGTGTGCTATTTTGTCATTGCAGGTCATGGAGGAATCATAAACACACTGCAGAAATATTATTGCAGAGTCAGAGGTGGCCGCTGTGCTGTGCTCAGCTGCCTTCCGAAGGAGGAACAGATTGGCAAGTGCTCGACACGTGGCCGAAAATGCTGTCGAAGAAAGAAGTAAAAACCCAGAAACATGACGAGAATGTTGTAAAGTGTGGAAATGCCTTCTTAAAGTTTATAAAAGTAAAATCAAATTAAAATGTTTTTCAAAAAAAATTAGGAGCTTGATTTAAAAAAAAAAAAAAAAAAGCTGGTCATTTTGGTAGTTGTTTCCAAACAGGCAACTCAGAAAATCTTAAGGACTCACCTTTCTTTCAAAGAAAGTAGAATCTCTGGAGAAATCTACAAGGGAGGCTGACCTTATTATCCAAGGGTTACCAGGTTCTATTCCTCCTTTGTGAACGTGACGCCCAGTGAAGTTGGACTCTTCACTCTCTTGAAATACGCCTTTTGCTTTCATGTCACCCAAGCCTTGAGCCTTTTCAGTCCCTCTACCCCAAATGGCATCTCTCCATTAAATCTATCTCTAAGGTTTCCATGCATCCCTCAGGGGCTATCCCAATTCCTTCCAAAAACTTTGTCTTCAGAGAAATAGGGAACCTGACTCTTCCTCAGATATTCACTTTGCTTTCTCTCACCCATGCCTCTGCTCTGGTTGGCCTCGTGTCTGCCTCACTCCTCCAACTTCATCTCTAAACTTTAACCTGTCCTTCAGGGACCATCTCACATTTTATCTCCATCTTAAAAACACAGGTGATTTTCCAAATGCTTACAGTCTTTCCTCTGGTTCACCACAGGGTTCTGACTTGAGTCCTCCATCTATAACCCTTGCTTGGT
This sequence comes from Mandrillus leucophaeus, assembly GCF_000951045.1. Lineage (NCBI taxonomy): Eukaryota > Metazoa > Chordata > Mammalia > Primates > Cercopithecidae > Mandrillus > Mandrillus leucophaeus. The sequence continues at coordinate 141,306 of NW_012105309.1, forward strand.
TTTTATATTATGTACAGTGACATACTGCCCATCTCCATATTAGATTTTGTGAGCCTTAAAGCAAGGAGTTTGTCTTAATTCTTCCTGGACTGCTTGTAAAGTGCCCTGAGCATGAAGGTTGTTCACAAGTATTTATTGAATTGAAGTACATTCAAATGATTTATTGATTGAAGTATCTTTAATCATTCAAATGATTTGGAGGTACTGCAGTTTAACTATCTAGTGCTCTCTCAACGTTGATGCAGAAGGATTCCAGCAAATAGAGTGCGTGGTCCTGCATACCTGACACCAGACCCCAGTCATGGCACTATATATGGAGAAAAGACAATACAACAAGGCTCTTAGGAAGAAAGGCTCAAGGACCCAAAAAGATGAGACTGCTCCTCACTTTCCATCCAAAATGGACTCACTGCTATGGGAATCTCCCTCTGATAGTAGACAAAAGGGAACCTGTCAACAGGTGACAGCTGCGTTCAGAGATTGGGTAATAAGCAGTGCAACAGACCAGTGAAGTGACGCTTTCGACTGCCCCCAGCTCACTACAGCAGCAGGGCCCAGACCACAGCACACAAAGGAAGACTCAAACGAAGACCAGCGATCCTGAGGCATTGAAGAGACTGAAATCAAACTTTCCGAAGCACAAGACACCACCACTTCCAGGGCAGAATAGCAGAAAGAGGGTACATAGAAGGAAGCAAGGCCCCCAAGTGTTGGCGGTAGGGGCAGGGACACATGGTAAATCTTCAGTCCTGGGCTGTTGTGTTTTCATGTGAGCGTGCTTGGGGTAAGATTTCACAAGGCCAGAGGCAAATGAAAACACCCAAAAGGGATTGAATAACAATTTCAGGAGCACTAAAGGCTGGAAAAGTTTTCATTCCCACCAGCAAAGTGGAGAGACTGCAGAATTCTCAGACAACTAACACATTAGCAGTGGTGCTATTTGGCTCTAGATTAAATTGTTCTGCAACTACTCTAACAAATTTTTTCCAAAACCATTCTTAAAAGGACCAGACTGATCTATAAGAAGCTTAAATGTGTGACAGAATAAAGCCTAACATTCTTCAAAGGAAAACAACTAAATCCATCATTCAACAATTTGTGCTTTATAATGCACTGAACCTAGTAAAAACTTAGCAGCCATACAGGAAAATATGTCTGAAGCTGCCTCTTCAGACAGGCAGAGCCTCGGTCTGGGGCTGAGACCTGCTTAGAATCTGCATGGGGTGAGCGTGGAGAACACCAGCTCCCTTCTCCTAGGGTCCGGGCATTTGTTGTTGGTGTCAGTGGTCACAGCAGTATCTGGGCCCATTGAATTATTTTAGTCAAGAATTATAAATAACCCACTTGAAATTCTGTCTGTTTGCAAACAATGGTCTCTCTATCACTGTTGGACTTCTTAAGGCATTCCACCAGAGCCCACCTGGTAAGAGTAGCCTTGGCTCAAACAGACATATTCTTATTCCAAATATGTTTTGTGGAATCACAAACTGAAACTGCTATATTCCAAGTAAAATAAGGAGCTGGCACTCACACTGGACGCCTCCCCGGGGTCTTGTGGTCAGGGATTGATTGGCTATTTGCAGGACATATTGGATAACTGTTCAAGGGACAGTTGGAATCTGGACAAGGAAACAGAGGGGAGACAGGAGGAAGAATCACATTATGCCTCAATAAGATGTCATCCTGGCCCTACAGAAACACCAGATTTAGGCAGTGACCATGTCCTCTTGGAAAGGAAGAAAAAGACAAGCTCAAAAGGACACAGGCCCCAAGAGTGAGATATTAAGACCAGTAGCAGTTGGAGACAGCCTGGCGTGGGAGCCATGACCATCCCGGCACATACTCTGAGGAGCTAAGAGGGTGTTGCTGTTGCTGTTCCTCCTGGAAGGTCCTGATAATGAGTCTATCAGAGTGTGGTGCTCCTGGGCTCTTTGTTTGACTCATTACAGCTTTCTTAACAACCCATTCCAACCTTCAAAA
>NW_012105309.1:144863-155054 GCF_000951045.1 Mandrillus leucophaeus
GTGAATTTCAGTCATATCTTGGAATCATGTTTTTGGAGAAAGAAAAATCTCTAGATTTATTTGGTTCTCTATCCCATTTAGACATGAGAACAACCAGGACCAGAGATGTTAAGTAAAGTCACCTAAGTGACATCTGCCACTGAGACCCAATTCCAGAGCCTGTCTCCTGTCCTTCCCTCTAGTCTGTAGCTCTGCATGCTGGTGTCTCTCACCTGGAACCTGAAGAGAGGAGCTGTCACCTCCTGAAAAGTAAATGAGCACATCCTGGTCGCCTGCTGGAGGCTGCTCCTGGGCTGGCATCTCATCAGTTCTTGCCTGGAGCGGCTCTGTCCAGGCCTGGAGGTCCACCAGGAGAATGGCAGAGAGGAGGGTGAGGGGAACGGCAGAGAGGAGCCTCGCTGGGGGTGGTCGCGGTTCCAGAGCAGTGGGGTCGCTGCCCCTCTGAGGAACAGTGAGTTCCTGATCTGTAGCAGGCCCAGCAATTCCACCGTTGGAGGAAGCGGGCGCTGGACTCATCCCAGCAGAGGAAGAAATTCGGGCCGTTTGGGGAACTGGGCCCCAGATGATGGTTTTAGGTTCTAGGGCATCGGTAGGTGCCTGAAGGGCTCAGTGGATGTGGATGTAGAGGCAAAATGAGGAGGGGTGTGTGTGCACGTGGGGAAGGTCTTGTGGTTTGGGAAACGTCCAGTGTCCTGCAGAAGTCAAACATGGACCAGCCTCCTGCACAAAGAACACACTCCAATCCATAGGCATTTCCTCAGTAACACATGAGAGAGCTGTTATGGGGAGAGCTGGTTAGATTTGCATGTGATGTTGTTACACACAGGTCTCCCAAGTCCATAGTTTTTGCATAGCTTGTAGGGCATCCTCATGGTGTGACCTAGGCCCTATGGTTTCCTTGTACTAGAGGGTGTAGCTAATGGGGTCACATGAAGAGAAATGGTGTTCCCAGCAAAATACCACTCTATGAAGTCACCTGCAGCATACTCAACAAGGCATGAGCTAAGAGAGTAGCAAAGCGGGGGTCCAGGTACTGGATGTAAACCAGCACCATGTCCTGGGGGTGGGGCGAGGTCCCTACCCTGTAGCAGTAAGGAGAGGCTGGTTTAGTGGTGACCTCACCATCAAGGTGGGATTCCTTGGAGTCCCCTGGTTCTGGTGAGGCTGTGGTTTTTCTTGACAGCCCCTTGGGTTGGGGCACTGTGGTCTGAGGTTGTGGCCATCCATGACTCCCAACCCAACAGATTTTTCTAGGAATTTCTACAAGTGTAGACTTCCAGTGTAGACATGGTTGAAACTGTTCTCTCACACACATGCATTTGAATTTCCAGAGAATATTGAAGTGAGTCTGCACTAAGTTGGAGCTGACTCTCTATAAGAGTGTTGACACCATCAGGCTGGAGTAAATATTCTAGGGAAGCTGTGGGTGGGGGTGTAGGTGTAGGTGTGAGAGGAGAGAGGCCTCTAGGAGCAGCAAGGATATTTGCACACAACTGAGGCTGTCTGGTGGCCCCAGCAGACACAGAGTGTGTGGACCTTGGGCAGGGCCCTAGAATATGGCTTTGACCTGGTAGGGAAGGGCAGTCGTGGAACATAGCGTGTGTGTTATCATGGGGCAGGGCGGAGGCTGCGTGGGGGTGAACTCTGAGGACCCTCCACCTCCCAGCTTCTCAGAGAGCACTGTCCTGTCCCTCCCCTCAGCCCTTTGTCCACCATCTTGAAGGGAAGGTCCTGGTGCTGCCTGTGCCAAACAGCGACCCCCAGGCCTGCAGATCCAGCTGGGACAGGCAGGAACTCCGAGTCCCTGCCCTTTGTCCCCTTTACCCAGTCACCTCTCACAAGTTTTCTACTGCTGTTGGCATCTGCAGCAATTTTCCAAAAACCTGTGAGGGAATAACTCTCTTGTGCTGTTTAAAATGTGTCCCTAAATCATTGACTCTCCTCACACAGAAAAGGAGGTGACTTGTCTCCTGTTCAATCGAGACTGGGTAACATCTTGACCAACTGAATGCACCTGACTTAGTGCCATGCTGTTTTTCTGGGATTGGGCCTGATGAACTAGTATCTTTCACTTCCTCTCTATTGGATGGTGCTATAACCTGAATGTTTTTGTCCTTCTGAAAATCATATGCTAAAATCTTAAATCATTAGTTGATAGTGTAAGAGGTGGAGCTTTTGAGAGGTAAGAAGTCCAGGAGAGCACACGCTTTATAAGTAGCACTAACGCCCTTACAGAAGATGCACCCGAGAGCTCCTTCTCTGGTGAGAGGGTTCACTAGGTGAGAATACAGTGAGAAGATGCCGTCTATGAATCAGAAAGGCAGTTCTCATGACACCTAATCTCCTGGCACGTTGATTTGGACGTATCAGTCCATGAGAAATACATTTCTGTTTTTATAAGCAGCTTGGTTTACGGCATTATTTTGCTAGCAGCCCAGACAAAGAGCGCTGGTGACTTTGGAGCCCAGGCATCATGCTTGGAGGAAACCTGGGCATTGCACAGGGAGAGGAACTGAGCCCACCTATAAGGACTGGCTAGAGAATGCAAAACAACCTGCCTCCTGGGGAAAAAAAACCCTCTGATTTGCAGTGTTTTTAAATTTCTGTTCTTAAAATTCTCCCAGCTATGGATGATTTAACAATTATTTCACAAAAACTCCTCTCCCATGAGCCAGCATGATCCGACCCCAGCACGTCACACAGTCCCTTCCCTCAGTCTTGCCGGAGCTGTCAGCTGAGCCAGCACCGCCAGCCCCCGTGCAGGAGTGTCTCAGCCCTGAGGTCTTCAGATCCCAGCAGAACCTCTTCTCTGATGCCCCTGGAGGGAGCCAGGCCCCAGTTGCAAATGTGTGAGTGAGGACCTGATCATACTGTTTCAATCCTCTAAATTTTGTGGTGGCTTTTTACAAAACAGCAGGTGAACAGGGAGAGAAGTTTTCCTTGTCACGGAGAGAAGTTGGACATGAGCACTTTTTGCATGTCAACTTTAGTTCTTCTCTAAAATATTGATGGATCTTCTCACTTCATTTTCAAAGTGTGACACACAGCCCATCACGGTGGGTTAATGGGATTGTGGACTTTTTCTAGTGACCAACCGATCCCCTGTCAAATGTTCTTAATTTAAATTCTTCCTTGGGGAGCAGGGGCAGTATGGCACCCAGGTGTGGTGCCAACCTCCGCCCTCAGTGACAGATTCAGAGTCGGCCATGGGACTTGGGCGTTGGCTGGAACAATGGGAAGGAAGTAGGGATTTTCTCCAGGAGATCAGCTACGAAGGTCACAGACAGATGACCATGATTCACATGGCTGTCACTACGGAGAGAGCCCAAAGTAAGACCAAGAGAAATAAATGGGAAGACAACAATGTGACTCATGTTTTGAGTCCTTAAATCAAGCATTTCCTGAAGCCAGAATTCCCCCTCAATTCCAAGATATAAGAGTCAAAATGTTAACTCAGCTTGTCATGGTTTGACGTTTGAATTCAAGACCCCACTAAGATGTCTGAAAAACATCAAAAATACCAAACTCAGGGAACCTGAGAGGCAAACACAGTACAGTGCACAAGGACAGGAGATGAGAGCAGATGACAGGTGTCCCGGGGGCAGCTCGGGCATCAGGCTCCCTGGCGATTCCCATGCACAGCCCCAGGGGAGAAGAGCCTTGTTGATGTTGATCAGCAGGGAAGGAGGGACGGCTACGAGAGAGGCTGGAAGGACAGCGGGTGAGTCAGGGATGGGGACCTTCATAGTTGATGTTCAGAGCTGGAGGAATTCCAGGTGGTGGCAGGAGTCAGTGTGTGGCCATGGGTGGAGGGCTGGGGCAAAGAGGAAGGGGGGGTCACTCACAATGTCATCCAGGAGGACAAAGCACTGAGAGGTTGGGAGGGTGATCTGCCAGGAAATATTAGAATGAACTCTTTCCCTTAGTTTTATTTTTATGAGTTATTTGGCTTTTAGTGGCAAAGGAAGAAATACAGAACTTCAGGAAAGGAAACGAGTACTTTTCTCATCTCTTACCTTCTGGTTTTGTTTGTAAGCAGAGTTCAGAACAAACAGAAATACAGAAAAAACAACTCTATACTTTTCTTGTAAAAGAAAAATTTCAGCAAGACTTTCAAGAAATGTCAAGAAAACGTTTATTGAAGACTGTTGCAATAGGAGTTGAAACATTGTAATAGGAAGAGCCCTTGGACTCAACTCACCTCAAACCAAAGGCAGGAGAATTTAAGCCTTGTGGGGAGCTAGCAGGATAGTTCTGGAGGTCATTAGGAGGGAAGTTGGCTAGTGTGATTGGGCCAGCAGTGTTTGCTCATTTGTGCTTGTTGGAGTAAGGCTCCTATCCTCCCACAGAGACAGGGCTGCTGCCCTCTTGGGTAATTACATTTATAGGGATGAAGTATCTGACTTATTCGTTATTCATTGTTGCACCGCACGAGTGGTTCAAGGTAGAAAATCTCTTGTATGTCATCAGTGAACGTAGAATGTTCGTGCGTCTCAGTGAACAGTTCTGGGTGTTACTTGAGGCCGAGCAAGTTGCCCTGGTTGTTTGGAGACCCTCACACCTCTCCCTGATTTCTCTGTCCCTAGAGTTTGCAGCAGTCATGGCCCACCCTGGACTGCAGCAGCAGAAGCCACATGTGGTGCTCCCAGTGTGCCTTTATCCAACAGAGGAGCAGGGAGGCTCCATCCTCATGTGACCCTTTCCCTTGGATTGATGGATGCTTCTCAGCACATCAGCCTCAATTCCACTCCATCCTTCCCTCTGGCAACATCCATTCCTCTAAAGTCAGTGGAGGTCGACCTGACCCTGCATATTTCTTGCCCTGATATTATTCTCTCCACCGAACATTGTACTCTACCCCTTCTTTTAATCTACCCACGTTTTAAATACCTCTGTGTTTCACCATGAAGTCTTTTCTTGCACTCAAAACCAAAATAGTCTATTTCTTTCTTCTAAACTCCTATTGCTTCATGAAATCACATTTTCCCAAGGATATTTTTCTATATTTCAGCCTTCAATGTTTTAAATTGGCTTCCCCACCTGGGAAGTGGAGGTTGCGGTGAGCCAAGATCATGCCACTGCACTCCAACCTGGGCGACAGAGGAGGACTCCATCTCAAACAAAACAAAACAAAACAAAACACCCAAAAAATAAAAAGCAGAACACATCAAAAAGAAAGGGCAGAGACCAAACAACTAGTCAATTTTGGCTGTGAGTAAAGCAGTTAAATAGAGGAGCATCACGGTGACTTTTAGGCAACCAGGTGAGATTTGGAACATCCTTCCCTTTCACCTACACACCAACCTGACCTAAGTTCACAGACTTTGTAGAGTGACCTTATCTTCCCAAAAGATGTACTTGTATTCAGCATCTGAGGTCTCTCCACTACCCGTTCTGGTTCCTGCTGCCAGAGAGCCTCGCCTTTTGGGTGGTGCATGAGAAGGCTCTCCCTCCTCTACCGTGCTCTCTTGCTGGCCCTCCAGTTCCAGGACCAGGTGTGACAGCAAGAGTGGAAGAGAGTCCTGCTCAGAAGGATTGCTGAGGCAGAGAAACAGCCCCGACCACCTTTCTCCCAGTAAAGTGGAGAGTTCTTACTAAGGACCATCAGATGAGGAAAGGCAGCACCAGCCTGCACTAGCTTGTTGGGTTCTTTAATATTGGTAGGACTTTTGTGCACAGAGAAAAATCTCATCACTATTTACACTAAGTTTAAACCAGTTCTTGAGTATTAAATACTGATACAAAGGTGATTATTTAAATTCCCTTCAACTACGTTGATGTCATACATTTAGTATGCCTGGTTGTTTTTAAACACATCTAACACCTTAAAGAATAGAGAAACATATTCCTGAACGATGATCCCAAACTTATTCATTCATTATACCAAAAGTGATATACAAGGGCCCATATCATGGATTTCATATCTTTTCTTGTTTGTTTTGATTTTACTCCTTCCTATGATTTTCTTGATCTTCCGAGACCCCAGATTACTAACCGAGGTTGGAAGTCTAGGGTCAAATAGCTGATCCTTGATCAGGAAACAGTGCTTTGTATGTGTCTAAGATGAATTAAGATGAATCAAAGTTAGCCTACTTGTTATTTATTATCTGGTTGAGATTTTTTGTTGTTGTTGTAATAGAAATGTTTTTTGTGTGTGTGTGTCATGTCATGGCACTGTTCAATCCCTGTCTTTTATATAAATTTTAATTCCAGAAACTTACCTTCCCCCAAATATGTTCTTAACTTTTTGCACAACTGTAAGTGTATGGTCAATTGTCTTATCATTATGATATATTGACTTGGTTCATTGGCATAATTAAAAGCATATTAACATATATTTTCTCGCTAACATTTTATTAAAATGAGTATAGTTTATTATAACTAACAGAATTCATATGCTTGAAGGGATGGAGAATTGAGACAAACTCCTTCATTAAACATTGGTCTAATTAACCTTTTGGGGACCAGTAAGGGACCACTTGTCTCATTGGTTATTGGGCCTCATCCTCTATGGTCACCAGCTTCTCAGCTCTTCTTCTATCTGTTTACTAATTGAATCACTGATGCTTGTCAGTTTTTCCTGTTTTTGGCACAGTTTTAATTTTTCCTTGTTAAACTTTATTTTATTCTATCTTAATACAGTTATATATCACCAAAATAGAGTGAAATAAAGCTTAATGTAAAATACATATATTTAACACATCTGCTTAAAGTTTCAAAAATTATGTATAGCAATGCTTTCCCACTTTTGAAAATTAAAGGACAAGTGAACGTAGCTCATCAGATCTATCTTTCCTTTGAGCCAACAACCTCTCATTGTAAACTTTTTTGCCTCTCATTGTAAACTTCTATTGTTTGAGAATCATTAGGAATGCATTGAACTTTTAAGTTTCAAACTATTCCAATTAACACTTACATCCTGTCAGGCATGGTGGCTCAATCATGAAATCCTAGCACTATGGGAGGCTGAGGAGGGCAGATCACTTAAGCTCAGGAGTTCAAGACCAATCTGGGCAACATGGTGAAACCCTGTCTCTCCAAAAAGTACAAAACATTAGCAGGGTGTGGTGGCACATGCCTGTAGTCCCAGCTACTCAAGAGGCTGAGGTAAGAGGATCATTCGAGCACAGGAGGTTAAGGCTGCAGTGAGCAGAGATTGCACCATTGGCTTCTAGCTCGGGTGGCTAAGTGAGACACTGTCTCAAACAACAACAGCAGCAACAAACCCAATTTTATTCATTTTTGCTATTGCGTTATTGCTCTATGATGCTCGAATAGTGCATTATTGGAATGCAAAGACCAGTTAACTTAATGTGGATCAGAATTCTCTATACAAAGGAACCGCACAATCCACCATATAAAAAAGCAAAAGGGAAAAAAAAGAAAAAGAAAAGAAAATTTAAAAGGTCAAACACACTAAGTTTAATGCTTGAACTTTATTTTGGAGAGAAAAATTTAGAAAGAGACAAGGTACACAGAGTGAAGTGTTTTTTCTTTTTCAGGACCTTGGATTGAATCTTGCACTGTTTTGTTTTCTATCTAGGAAGCTCGGCGACAGCAGAGTCTGGCGACTTGGCCACGTAAAATGCAAATCCTGGAGTAGGACTCAAGCCTGAAACAACGGTCGATTCGGCAATGGCAGATGATTCTCGCCCGAGAACCTGTGGAAAGAAGAGAGGGTCAGGCACAGGGAGGGAGGTGGGGAAAAGGACAGGCAGAGCCAGACTACCTGAGATAGTCTAAACAAGAGACACTGCATGAGTCATGTTAGGATGGAGAAAATTCATGTCTTTGTCGTAAATGACAAGAAATCGTACTACCTATATGTTAGTCATGCAAGATCATAGTTCTTTCCCCATCTGAGTCTATCCAGGACATGTTTATTACCTGCTCCCTGGTAAGACAATATACCTCTCAACCCCGGGGTTACCTACTCTTCATTCTGCTTAATCCATACCCCTAATCTTGACCTCCATGTATGATCTCCATGTCCTAACAAGGCTCCCTAATGCACCTGCATCCGTTTCTGAGATGCTGCATTGTGCATGCTCATGTCATGGACTCAAGTACTTTGGTGCTCAAGGAGTCTTTGAAGACCTTCCAAATTCAAATTCTTCATTCTCTCTCTCTCTCTCTCCCTATTTTTTTTAAACATTTTACTTATGTACTTATTTTAATTGACAAATAATAATTGTGTATATGTATGAGACACAATATGATGTTTGGATCTAAGTATGTATTGTAGAAAGATTTAATCAAGTCTATTAGCCTACATTGAAACACACCCAGAGGTTCCTCTCTAGGTTCTAAAATCTTTACCAATGGACAAAGTAAAATATTCTCTCCATAACCAAGTCTACCCATTCAGACCTGCAAATAACTAGTCAGTGTAGCTCTTTCTATCTTAACAGTAGCAAATTTCACAGAAATATCTTGAAACTAAAAGTCTTAGAAGAAAGAAAATCTTTTAGATGTGTTCGGTTCTCACTGATTAATTTAGAGATGAGAAAATCAAGGTCCAGGAAGATTAAGTCAAGTCACTCAAGTGAGGTAGACTTTTCCACACTTGATACCAGAGCCTGTCTCCAATCCTTTTGTTCTAGATTTTGCAGATCTGCAAGATTGATGTCTCCTACCTGAGGGTCTAAGAGTAGAGAGTCCATTTTCTTCAAAGGAGACAGCAAGGTCCTGGTCGTCTTCCCCAGGCTGCTCCTGGGTTGCAACCTCATCAGCTCTTTCCTGGAGTGACTCAGCCTGGACCTGCAGGGCCACCAGGAGAATGGCAGCAAGGATGGCGAGGGTCCTCATGGCTGGGGTCACCTGGAGGAGGGAGAGCAGGTGTGGATGTGTGGAGAGTGAGGAGTGAGCCTGGATTTATAGCTCTGTTGGGAGAAGGCCTGAAACAGCAGCTACAGTGACAGGAGGTGGCATGTGATTGGGAGGGGAAGGGGCTGCCTTCGCCCTCAAGATCCCTTTGATGCTCCTCTTTCTCCCGGCTTTCATCACAGAGTGAGTCTGTGTGCTTAATGCCTCTTCTTCATCCAACCTGTTAATGATGATAAGGACACTACTATCCTGTTCTGTTTCCCATCTGCTTGAGTATTTACTTTTATATATTCAGACAAGAAAAGCAACAGTGCTTTCATTCAATAAATTTGGGGATCAAATGCCTCTTGTTTTCTGAAGATGGTCCCTGGTACTCTTTGAATGACTCTCTGGGGTCAGACCTGGGTCCCAGTGGAGTAGAGAGTTAATTCATTTTTTCTTTCTTTGCAGAGAAACTAATAGAGTGTATCTCCCACTTATTCTACCTTATGAAAATGAGAGGATCTCAATCAGATCTGTAATATCTATAATATCAATTTGAATTCGTGAATTAACAGGGAGACTGGGAGAGACTAATTTCCTGTATCGGTGATTCCAGCTTTCATGGCCCTTGTTATACCCTGGCGGCCATTTCGCACCAGGTTTTAAACCATCTGTATTTGTACTGCTGCTCTGTTTCTCACTGGACATTGCTGAGTTTGCAGATAGCATTCCATGATTGCTTCCTAGCCTGCATCTCTCTGGCATTGTCTCTCTGAATCTCTAGAAATGACTGAAGAAACAATTTGGAACATTTTTATTCTGGTTCTAACCTTTCTCCATGAATTCTGTCATGTGTTTGATCACCCAGAGTCCTTATTAATTGTAGAAATTGATATCTTCAGTCTCTCTTCATCCTTCTCTGACCCCGAAATTAATTAGGTGAGCAGAAAATCTGGAAAGAGAAATGGGTGGTTTAAAAACCACTGTCCAGGTCCTGTGGTATGCTCAGACAGCAGAGCTGAGCACTGGCCAAGCCAGAAGATGCCCAGTGGCCCATCTTCCCAGGACCAGGCCCCCGTCCGCAGCCCATTGCTCAGCCTTGGACACAACTCTGTTGCCAATCAAGTTTCTTATTATTTCTGGCAGAAGTATTTCTAGAGAGCTCTCCTGGGCTGGGTGCAGTGGCTCATGCCTGTAATCCCAACACTTTGGGAAGCTAAGGTGGGCAGATGATTTGAAGTTAGGAGGTTGAGAATAGCCTTGCCAACATGATAAAACTCCGTCTCTACTAAAAATACCAAAATTAGCTGGATGTGGCAGCGGGTGCCTATTGTCCCAGCTACTCTGGAGGCTGAGACACGAGAATCACTTGAACGTGGAAGG
>NW_012105309.1:155732-160380 GCF_000951045.1 Mandrillus leucophaeus
TAAATAATTATTTAGATAAAATGCCTTTCCCGTTCCTTCCTTTCTTTAACTGTAGCAAGGTGCCCATTATCTATTGTCCTCTTGACTTCAAACCTGCTGTCATTTAAAATAAAACCTGAAAAACTGTTTTTCTTGTCCTTTATTCTGACTCTAATCTTGCCTCTCCTATACTCAGGGCTGGGATAAAAACAGGATTTGCATCCATAATATGGACATTCACTCTTAGAAGGCATGTACCCCCGATCGATGATTTAATTATTTAACATAAAAATTAATTTAACTGTGCTAAAAAGTAGAGGGCAAGGAAATTGGCCTGAAAGAAAACACTTAAGCTAGCAACAGAATCTGGTTTTATAATAGAGGTTTTGTATTCCAGGATATTCCAGGGAAAGAATAATGCTTAGAAGTGTGTTTATTACTGGTAACAGTCAAGCAGATGGGAGACAGGAAGAGTGATAGGGGCCTTCATGAACATGAAGAGCAGGTGTTTCAGTGCAGCCCTGGATTGGAGAACCGTCAAAGGTCTGAACTATCAACCCAAAGGATGCCGCTATCCCACAGCCACACGGGTTTGGGGTAGCTCATTGCCCTGGGTTGCTGCTTCCTCCAGATAGCACAGAGCTGGGGTCTTTTTACTCCCCTTGGTCCTCAAATTCCTTCGGTCCCTTGAGAGACATTGACCTATAGGAGGCTCACAGCCCTGAGGACCCTTGTCCTTCTCTGGAGCCTCTTGGAGAAAGTGCACCAGGGCCTAGCCTTAGAGCAACCTGGAACAGAGGACCCAGATGTAGGTGTCCCCTTTGCAGGAATGAAAACTGCATTACGGGCTTCGTGTAAGACAGCAGGGCAATGTGCTGTCTGTTGGGAGCTGTGGTCTCAGTGGTGTCGTCAACTAACTGTGGGATCATTAGTGAATGACTTCACCTATCATGGCCTCTGTCTTTCGACTCTGAATTGGGGGCCATAGACTCTCTCCAAGGGGTCTTGGGTGCAAAAATTTGGTTTTACGGCCTGTGCATGTCAGTCTGAGCAGCTTCGGCCTCAGAGGCTAAACCAGATGTATTAGAGTTTGGAGTCTGCACTTCAGGGTGTGTGTGCACCTGTGCGTATGCTTGTATGTTTACATGTATGTATGCACGTGTAGTGAGGGGAGTGTGTTGGGAGGTGGAAACTGGGGATGTATGTGTTGTACATGTGCATGTGCATGTTTCTGAGTCTGAGTGCCTGTGTGCAGGGAGAGGGGACTGTGTCATAGAAATGACAGAAAGCATGAAAGGAAGAACCAGATCTTAAATGGTCGACAGGTGGCCAGTTATGATCTCTTTATTCTGCTCCAATAGAATCTGCGAGGTATGTTTTCCATGAGCAGACACAGTCCTCCTCTGGGCTGCTCTGATCTGATTTCCTGTACCCCGAAACCCAGTACTGTGCCCAATATGCTGCTCCATCTTCCCCAAGGTCACCAGGTGAGGGGCACCTGCAGTTGCAGACCCACCTGTTGCCACTGGGCATCACTCTGGGACCTGTATCCTCAGTGACACCTGCTACAGGCTCAGCTGTACTTGTGCTTTGTTAATTGAGACCCAGATCAGGGCAAGATTCCACTTGAAAACCTGGAAACGAACAATTCAGTCTCTTTACCTTGTGCTTTATCTTCTCTCTATCTAAAAATGAGTTTTCACAGTAAACTCAATGTATTTGGGCCATATAGTCCCCCCTTTTCTTTGCCTTATTTTTTTCTTTACTTGTTTTTCTTACCTTTTGTTTCTATTGTCCTGGTCATTTTCATAGAGATGTCGATGCTGCACTTTGTACCCTGAGGAGCTGGACCTCAGGGTAGAAAGGTCTACTTGTCTAGGTTACTCAGGGCCAGGACAAAAAGAGGATTTCCACCCATAATATGGACATTGACTCTTAGAAGGCATGTACTCCCCTGATGGATAAGTTAATTATTTAACATAGGAATTAACTTAACTGTGTTAAGAAAGTAGGGTGCAAGTGAATTGGCCTGGAAGAAAATAAGATAGCAACAGAATCTGGTTGTATAATAGAGGTTGTATTCCAGGATATTCCAGGGGACAAATGATGCTCAGACATGACCATATTTATTGCTGGTAACAGGCAAGCAGATGGGAGATGGAGAGATAGGGGCCTTTATGACCATGAGCACCTCTGGCTCCTCCTTGTGGGCACCTACAGCCCAGTTTTGCACTATTGGATGAACCTTCCTCACTTGTGCAGAGGCTTCTGGACACCGATTGCAAGAGCACAGCTGTGGGGGCATCCTATGTCGCCCATGTGCTGGCTCTGAGATACTGAGCAAGTGGCATAACTTCTCTGTGCCTCTGTTTCCACATTTTCTAAAGAGGAATAAGCGTAACAGTTATTATATAACAATAGCACCTACCTTACAGGATTGTCTGAGGAATAAAAAGGGTAAGGGCGTTGACGTTCTTAGCTCTGTTCTTGTCACACATGTGTCAGCCATGCAGTGTTATTTTAAATGGCCTCTGAGGTCTTTCCAATTCGAGTCCAGTGTTCACATGCTCACCACCTGCTCGTGGCTGCCTAGGCAGAGGGCTGAGCTTGTTCCTGTCTTAGTCTTGTTTGGATCTAAGACCCAAGGGCAGGACTCATTGGAGATGTATAATGTATAATGGTGGTGAGCTGTCTGTGGCAAGTGTGAGTGCTAATATTCTATACTGTGTAAATAACAGTTTACTTTGTCACTTCATTATGTGACCATCAGTAGCAGAACGAAGAGATGTGAGTAAAAGCCTAGCATGGATTCTAAGATTTTGACTTGGGGTTGGAGGAGCTCATGTAGTTCACATAACTTTAGAACGTCTTTATTATGAATAAAATGCCATAGTTCTTGGTTACATTGAGAACGATGCTGGCCAGGCACGGTGGCTCACACCTGTAATCCCAACACTTTGGGAGGGTGAGGTGGGTGGATCATGAGGTCAAGAGATCGAGACCATCCAAACTGGAATTCCCAGTTTTCCAGCCTGGGGTACAAATTCTGAATAGGGCTGTCCTGTTCCCAGCAGCTCTCTAGGCTGCAAGGCCTGGGTTTAACAGCTACCCCACAAGCCATGTGTACATGAGATACCACACAAGGCCAATCATGGAGAACACTGACATCTTGTCACTCAGGGCTTCTTCCCAGTGCTTCCATATTGACACAGATTATGGGGTCAGCTCACACCCACTTTTCCTTAGAGCCTTTCTCCCCCATGGCCACGTTTGGTGATGGCACTTCCATATGGTCTTTGCCTGATGTAGTTGTTGTCTCTAATTTGAAGGCTTCTTCTCCTCATTTGCTGCCTCTGACTGCACCCTCAGTGGGTTCTGGAGCAATAATCCCTACTTCCTGCCAGGAGGAATAAGTGGGAAATATTAGCTAACCTTTAAACCCGGTAAAAACGGGAGCTTTTGCCAGAAGTTGCTTGTCAAATGGAGAGATGTGGTCTAGCAAAAGCCTCGTGGCCCTGCTGGGTGCCAGTGGGCCTGGGGCGTCAGTCCTCAGAAGATCATAGTTTACTATCCATCCACAATCTGTTGTTCAGTAAATGTTTGATGTTGAGATGGTGGATGTCCTGTGATGGTGTGGAGAGGTCTCATTATTGGAGAACACGTAAATGATGTTATCTCTAAGAGAAAAAGAAGCTAACTCTTCTGTGATCACCAAGGTGGGCAGCACAGTGGGTCTAGCCCAACTGTGATGAGGCGATGGTGGCCATCGGGTTGAGAATTAAAAAAGTGATGGCCCTTGGAAAGACCTTGGTGCCTTGGGTGTCCATAGCACATCCAGAGACATTAATAACCATGACTTTAGGAGACCACCGTGCTGCTTGAGGAGGCTGGTGGCTTGGAGATGATGAACTAAATGAGACTCCCTTAACCCACCCCAGTGTTGTGATACCCTGAGGGGGGAGCCTCCATCTAAATCAATGATAGGTGTGATTCTAAAGGAGAAAGGGAAGAAATGCCATGAAAAGAGAACATCTGCTCCACCCAGGGCATAGGGAGTTACCTTCCCTGGAAGACTACACGTGCAGAAGCCCATAGCCAGGACTAGTGTGCTTTGTCCAGAGGCTCTGAGAGTTGTGATGGGTGGGAGTGAGGGCCTCCCCGTGAAACTCAGAACCTGGGACCCAGGCCTGGCCTGGAGAGATCACCTGCTGGGCCAGCTACAGACTGTATCCTGCTGTGGCCCCAATGGATGCGAAGGGCTTCTGAGTGGTGATATTGGTGGGCTACAGCAGAATGGACAAGTGGGGTATAGCTGTCTCCAAAGACACAATGTCCCAGTACATGGAGGGCCTGCCGCAAAGTGGTTGGCACACTAGTGGTGAGGATTTGGTTTTTAACTGCAAGGGAACTTTGTCAGCCCACTGAGGACCAACTGATGCCCAGAATCTTTACAACAGTGCTGGAGGAGTAATGAGTGTGTCCTGAAGAAACCTGGGCACTGTCCAGGAAGAGGGAGAGCGGGTGCAGCAGCCCTGCTGGAGATGTGTGGCCTGGCCCAGGTGGTGGTTTTACATGCAGCACCCAGAGCGATTTGGGGAGCTCAGGGAGAACAGAGACCCTCCAGCTGGCTCAGAGTCACTGATGGCTGCTGTCGCTGGAGGGGTGGCCT
>NW_012105309.1:160430-161562 GCF_000951045.1 Mandrillus leucophaeus
GTTCAGAACAAACAGAGATACAGAAAAAACAACTCTATACCTTTCTTGTAAAAGAAAAATTTCAGGAAGACTTTCAAGAAATGTCAAGAAAACGTCTGTCTCTTATACACATCTAGATGAGAGCGATTTGGGGAGCTCAGGGAGAACAGAGACCCTCCAGCTGGCTCAGAGTCACTGATGGCTGCTGTCGCTGGAGGGGTGGCCTTCTCTGCCCCAACCCAGTCTTGTGCTCTCCTTCCCTCCCATTCTTGGCTGCAGGACTGGGAACCATCTGTTGGGATGCTGCTCGGTCTGCCTCGTGGCCATGCTCCCATCCTTGCCTCCTCCATAGACTGTGGTCAGGACTCAGCAGCCCAGAGCCCCAGCAGGCTCTCAGTCTGTGCTGAGGTCACACCCAGGCATTGTCTCCATCCTTCCCCAGGTGATTCCAGAATTCTTCTTCTTCTTCTTTTTTTCGTGGTGGTTGTTGTTGAGAGGGAATACCACTCTGTCGCTCAGGCTGGAGTGCAATTGCGAGATCTCGGTTCACTACAACTTCTGCCTCCCAGGTTCAAGCGATTCTCTTGTCTCAGCCTCCCGAGTAGCTGGGATTACAGGCACACACCACCATGTTTGGCTAAATTTTGTATTTTTAGTAGAGATGGGGTTTCACTATGTTGACCAGGCTGGTCTCAAACTCCTGACCTCAAGTGATCTGCCCACTTCAGCCTCCCAAAGTGCTGAGATTACAGGCATGAGCCACCACGCCCAGCCTGGAGCCATTTCTTTGTTGGACACAGACCCACTCTGTCCTCCCTTACTTTTCCAGTGACTCACCGATCCCCTGTCAACTGTTCTTAGTTTAAATTCTTTCTTGGGGAGCAGGGGCAGTATGGGACCCAGGTGTGGTGCCAACCTCCACCCTCGGTGACAGATTCAGAGTCGACCATGGGACTATGTGTTGGCTGGAACAATGGGAAGGAAGTAGGGATTTTCTCCAGGAGATCAGCTACGAAGGTCACAGACAGATGACCATGATTCACATGGCTGTTGTCTGTGGAGAGAGCCCAAAGTAAGACCAAGAGAAATAAATGGGAAGACAACAATGTGACTCATGTTTTGAGTCCTTAAATCAAGCATTTCCTGAAGCCAG
>NW_012105309.1:163437-168522 GCF_000951045.1 Mandrillus leucophaeus
TGATATATGGACTGCATTGCTGCTGTAGTTTTTATTTTTTCCTATGCAGTTTATTAATAATCATCTAATTTTATATCATGTGATATTGAATATAATTAATTTTATCATAATTAATTTCTTGATCTCTTACTATGTGCTAGGCAGTCATCTGAACACTGTGGTCCAGTAATGAGCAAAACATGCAACTTCCCTTCTAGTGTAGGGAGGGAAATGTTACAGAGAGTAAGTGAAGTGTACAGAATATGAGACCGTTACAATTCTACAGTTAAAAATAAAGAGAACAAGTAGGATGGAGATTGCTCAGGAAAGTTACTGCAATTTAAAATTGAGAAATCAGGAAAGATGTCAGTGACAAAGTGAAATTTTAGCAGAGACCCCAGGTCTGGTAAATGAGTCAGGTGTACTTCTGGGTGAAATGTAGATGCCCTCTGGATAGAATCAGCGTGGCCCAGCCCACAATTTGGAACAATATGGAACATTAGTTCAGGGACCTCAGGACTTGAAGCAGTGGCAGTTACTAGAAACCAAGGGAGGCTCCTGGCCTTCACAATCTGAAGTTCTGTGTGTTTCCTTCACCATCTAAACAAGGGGAAGGGTGGGAAGGGTGGGATCGTTTGTCTGTCAGAATGCCTGTGTCCTCCCTGGGATCTGTGCTGGGCTCATTCAAGGTTAGGAGTTCCAGACCAGCCTGGCCAACATGGTGAAACCCCATCTCTACTAAAAAAAAGATACAAAAAACTAGTCGGGCGAGGTGGCGGGTGCCTGTAGTCCCAGCTACTTGGGAGGCTGAGGCACGAGTATGACATGAACCCGGGAGGCGGAGCTTGCAGTGAGCTGAGATCGGGCCACTGCACTCCAGCCTGGGTGATAGAGTGAGACTCCGCCTCCAAAAAAAAAAAAAAAATACAAAAATTAGCTGGGCACAGTGGCACTTGCCTCTAATCCTAGCTACTCGGGAGGGTGAGGCAGAAGAATCACTTGAACCTGGGAGGTGGAGGTTGCGGTGAGCCAGGATCCTGCCACTGCACTCCAGCCTGGGCGACAGAGGAAGACTCCATCTCAAACAAAACAAAACAAAGCAAAACACCCAAAAAACAAAAAGCAGAACACATCAAAAAGAAAGGGCAGAGACCAAACAACTAGTCAATTTTGGCTGTGAGTAAAGCAGTTAAATAGAGGAACATCACGGTGACTTTTAGGCAACCAGGTGAGACCTGGAACATCCTTCCCTTTCACCCTACACGCCAACCTGGCCTAAGTTCACAGACTTTGTAGAGTGACTTTATCTTCCCAAAAGATGTGCTTGTATTCAGCATCTGAGGTCTCTCCACTGCCCGTTCTGGTTCCTGCTGCCAGAGAGCCTCGCCTCTTGGGTGGTGCATGAGAAGGCTCTCCCTCCTCTCCCATGCTCTCTTGCTGGCCCTCCAGTTCCAGGACCAGGTGTGACAGCAAGAGTGGAAGAGAGTCCTGCTCAGAAGGGTTGCTGAGACAGAGAACCAGCCCCGACCACCTATCTCCCAGTAAAGTGGAGAGCTCTCACTAAGGACCATCAGATGAGGAAAGGCAGCACCAGCCTGCACTAGCTTGGTAGGTTCTTTAGTATTGGAAGGACTTTTGTGCACAGAGAAAATTCTCATCACTATTTACACTAAGTTTAAACCAGTTCTTGAGTATTAAATATTGATACAAAGGTGATCATTTAAATTCCCTTCATCTACATTGATGTCATACATTTAGTATGCCTGGTTGTTTTTAGACACATCTAACATCTTAAAGAATAGATAAACATATTCCTGAACGATGATCCCAAGCTTATTCATTCATTATACCAAAAGTGATATAGAAGGGCCCATATTATGGATTTGATATCTTTTCTTGTTTGTTTTGATTTTACTCCTTCCTATGATTTTCTTGATCTTCCGAGACCCCAGATTACTAAATGAGGTTGCAAGTCTAGGGTCAAACAGCTGATCCTTGATCAGGAAACAGTGCTTTGTATGTGTCTGAGATGAAGTAAACTCAGGCTACTTGTTATTTATTATCAGGCTGAGACTTTTTGTTGTTGTTGTAATAAAAATGTTTGTTTGGTTATTTTTTGTCATATCATGGCACTGTTCAATCCCTTTTATATAAATTTTAATTCTAGAAACTTGCCTTTCTCACCAATACGTTGTTCTTAAGTTTTTGCAAGCTGTAAGTGTATGGTCAATTGTCTTATCATTATGATATATTGACTTGGTTCATTGGCATAATTAAAAACATATTAACATATGTTTTCTCATTAGCATTTTATTACAACGAGTATAGTTTTATTATAATTAATATAATTCATATGCTTGAAGGGATGGAGAGTTGAGACCAACTCCTTCATTAAACATTGGTCTAATTAAGCTTTTGGGGACCAGTAAGGGACCATTTGTCTCACCGGTTATTGGGCCTCATCCTCTATGGTCACCAGCTTCTGAGCTCTTTTTCTATCTGGTAATTAATTGAATCACTGATGCTCGTCAGTCTTTCCTGGTTTTGGCGCAGTTTTAACTTTTTCCTTGTTAAACTTTACTTTATTCTATCTTGTTGATACAGTTATATATCACTTACCAAAATAGAGTGAAATAAAGCTTAATGTATAGCATATGTATTTAACACATCTGCTTAAAATTTCAAATATTATTTACAGCAATGCTTTCCCACTTTTTAAAATTAAAGGACAAGTGAACGTAGCCCATCAGATCTATCTTTCCTTTGAGCCAACAACCACTTTTTGCCTCTCATTGTAAACTTCTATGGTTTGAGAATCATTAGGAATGCATTGAACTTTTAAGTTTCAAACTATTCCAATTAACACTTACATCCTGTCAGGCATGGTGGCTCAAGCATGTAATCCTAGCACTTTGGGAGGCTGAGGAGGGCAGATCACTTAAGCTCAGGAGTTCAAGACCAATCTGGGCAACATGGTGAAACCCTGTCTCTCCAAAAAGTACAAAGCATTAGCTGGGTGTGGTGGCACATGCCTGTAGTCCCAGCTACTCAAGAGGCTGAGGTGGGAGGATCATTTGAGCACAGGAGGTAAAGGCTGCAGTGAGCTGTGTTTACACCACTGTACTCCACCTTGGGTGGCTAAGTGAGATACTGTCTCAAACAACAACAACAACAACAAACCCAATTATATTCATTTTTGCTATTTCGTTATTGCTCTATGATGCTCAAATTGTGCTTCCTTGGAATGCAAAGACTAGTTAGCTGAATGTAGATCAGAATTCTCTATACAAAGGAACCATACAAAGCACCATATAAAAAAGCAAAAGGGGGAAAAAAAGGAAAAAGAAAAGAAAATTTAAAAAGTCAAATACACTAAGTTTAATGCTTGAACTTTATTTTGGAGAGAAAATCTTAGAAAGATACAAGGTACACAGAGTGAAATGTTTTTCTTTTTTCAGGACCTTGGATTGAATCTTGCACTGTTTTGGTTTCTATCTAGGAAGCTCAGCGACAGCAGAGTTTGTAGGTGAGGCCCTTGAATAAGCACTTCCCGGAGTGGAACTCAGGGGTATAACAACGGCTGGTTCGGCAATAGCAGGTGCGTCTCGCCTGAGAACCTGTGGAAAGAAGAGAGGGTCAGGCACAGGGAGGGAGGTGGGGAAAAGGACAGGCAGAGCCAGACTAACTGAGATAGTCTAAACAAGAGACACTGTATCAGTCATGTTAGGATAGAGAAAATTCATATCTTTGTTGTAAATGACAAGAAATCGTACTACCTATGTGTTAGTCGTGCAAGATCATAGTTCTTTCCCCATCTGAGTCTATCCAGGACATGTTTATTACCTGCTCCCTGGTAAAACAATATACCTCTCAACCCCAGGGTTACCTACTCTTCATTCTGCTTAATCCATACTCCTAATCTTGACCTCCATGTATGATCTGCATGTCCTAACAAGGCTCCCTAATGCACCTGGATCTGTTTCTGAGATGCTGCATTGAGCACGCTCATGTCATGGACTCAAATACTTTGGTGCTCAAGGAGTCTTTGAAGACCTTCCAAATTCAAATTCTTCATTCTCTCTCCCCTTTGTTTTTTTGTTTGTTTTTTTTTTTTTAACATTTTACTTATGTACTTATTTTAATTGACAAATAATAATTGTGTATATGTATGAGACACAATATAATGTTTGGATCTCAGTACATATTGTAGAAAGATTTAATCAAGCCCTTTAGCCTACACTGAAACACACCCATAGGTTCCTCTGTAGGTTCTAAAAGCTTTACCAATGGACAAAGTAAAATATTCTCTCTATAACTAAGTCTACCCATTCAGACTTACAAATACATAGTCAGTATAGCTCTTTCCATCTTAAAAGTAGCAAATTTCACAGAAATATCTTGAAACTAAAAGTCTTAGAAGAAAGAAAATCTTTAGATGTCTTCGGTTCTCATTGATTAATTTAGAGATGAGAAAATCAAGGTCCAGGAAGATTAAGTAAAGTCACTCAAGTGAGGTAGACTTTTCCACACTTGACGCCAGAGCCTGTTTCCAATCCTTTTGTTCTAGATTTTGCAGATCTGCAAGATTGATGTCTCCTACCTGAGGCTCTAAGAGTAGAGAGTCTATTTTCTTCAAAAGAAACAGCAAGGTCCTGGTCGTCTTCCCCAGGCTGCTACTGGGTTGCAACCTCATCAGCTCTTTCCTGGAGTGACTCAGCCTGGGCCTGCAGGGTGAACAGGAGAATGGCAGCAAGGATGGCGAGCGTCCTCATGGCTGGGGTCACCTGGAGGAGGGAGAGCAGCTGTGGATGTGTGGAGAGTGAGGAGTGAGCCTGGATTTATAGCTCTGCTGGGAGAAGGCCTGAGACAGAAGCTGCAGTGAGAGAAGGTGAGCATGTGATTGGGAGGGGAAGGGGCTGTCTTTGCCTTCAAGATTCCTTTGATGCTCCTCTTTCTCCCGCCTTTCATCACAGAGTGAGTCTGTATGCTTAGTGCCTCTTCTTGATCCAAACTGTTAATGATGATAAGGGCATTACTATCCTGTCCTGTTTCCCATCTGCTTGAGTATTTACTTTTATATATTCAGACAAGAAAAGCAACAGTGCT
>NW_012105309.1:168882-171739 GCF_000951045.1 Mandrillus leucophaeus
GATTCCCATGCACAGCCCCAGGGGAGAAGAGCCTTGTTGATGTTGATCAGCAGGGAAGGAGGGACGGCTACGAGAGAGGCTGGAAGGACAGCGGGTGAGTCAGGGATGGGGACCTTGATAGTTGATGTTCAGAGCTGGAGGAATTCCAGGTGGTGGCAGAAGTCAGTGTGTGGCCATGGGTGGAGGGCTGGGGCAAAGAGGAAGGGGGATCACTCTCACTGTCATCCAGGAGGACAAAGCACTGAGAGGTTGGGAGGGTGATCTGCCAGGAAATATTAGAATGAACTCTTTCCCTTAGTTTTTATTTTTATGAGTTATTTGGCTTTTAGTGGCAAAGGAAGAAATACAGAACTTCAGAAAAGAAAACGAATACTTTTCTCATCTCTAACCTTCTGGTTTTGTTTGTAAGCAGAGTTCAGAACAAACAGAGATACAGAAAAAACAACTCTATACCTTTCTTGTAAAAGAAAAATTTCAGGAAGACTTTCAAGAAATGTCAAGAAAACGTTTATTGAAGACTGTTGCAATAGGAGTCAAAACGCTGTAATAGGAAGAGCCCTTGGACTCAACTTACCTCAAACCAAAGGCAGGAGAATTTCAGCCTTGGGGGGAGCTAGCAGGATGGTTCTGGAGGTCGTTAGGAGGGAAGTTGACTAGTGTGATTGGGCCATCAGTGTTTACTAATTTGTGCTTGTTGTAGTAAGGCTCCTATCCTCCCACAGAGACAGGGCTGCTGCCCTCTTGGGTAATTGCATTTAAAGGGATGAGGTATCTGACTTATTCGTTACTCATTGTTCCAGCACACGAGTGGTTCAAGGTAGAAAATGTCTTGTATATCATCAGTGAACGTAGAGTGTTTGTGCATCCCATTGAACAGTTCTGGGTGTTACTTGAGGCCGAGCAAGTGGCCCTGGTTGTTGGGAGACCCTCACACCTCTCCCTGCTTTCTCTGTCCCTAGAGTTTGCAGCAGTCATTGCCCACCCTAGACTACAGTAGCAGAAGTCTCATACGGTGCTCCCAGTGTGCCTTTATCCAACAGAGGAACAGGGAGGCTCCATCCTCGTCTGACCCTTTCCCTTGGATTGATGGATGCTTCTCAGCACATCAGCCTGAATTCTACTCCATCCTTCTCTCTGGCAACATCCATTCCTCTAAATTCAGTGGAGGTGGACCTGACCCTGCATATTTCTTGCCCTGATATTATTCTCTCCACCGAACATTGTACTCTACCCCTTCTTTTAATCTACCCACGTTTTAAATACCTCTGTGTTTCACCATGAAGTCTTTTCTTGCCCTCAAAACCAAAATAGTCTATTTCTTTCTTCTAAACTCCTATTGCTTCATGAAGCCACATTTTCCCAAGGGTAATTTTCTATATTTCAGCCTTCAATATTGGTTTTTAAATGGCTTTTTTTCCCATGCTGTCACAGAAACTTGATATATGGACTGCATTGCTGCTGTAGTTTTTATTTTTTCCTATGCAGTTTATTAATAATCATCTAATTTTATATCATGTGATATTGAATATAATTAATTTTATCATAATTAATTTCTTGATCTCTTACTATGTGCTAGGCAGTCATCTGAACACTGTGGTCCAGTAATGAGCAAAACATGCAACTTCCCTTCTAGTGTAGGGAGGGAAATGTTACAGAGAGTAAGTGAAGTGTACAGAATATGAGACCGTTACAATTCTACAGTTAAAAATAAAGAGAACAAGTAGGATGGAGATTGCTCAGGAAAGTTACTGCAATTTAAAATTGAGAAATCAGGAAAGATGTCAGTGACAAAGTGAAATTTTAGCAGAGACCCCAGGTCTGGTAAATGAGTCAGGTGTACTTCTGGGTGAAATGTAGATGCCCTCTGGATAGAATCAGCGTGGCCCAGCCCACAATTTGGAACAATATGGAACATTAGTTCAGGGACCTCAGGACTTGAAGCAGTGGCAGTTACTAGAAACCAAGGGAGGCTCCTGGCCTTCACAATCTGAAGTTCTGTGTGTTTCCTTCACCATCTAAACAAGGGGAAGGGTGGGAAGGGTGGGATCGTTTGTCTGTCAGAATGCCTGTGTCCTCCCTGGGATCTGTGCTGGGCTCATTCAAGGTTAGGAGTTCCAGACCAGCCTGGCCAACATGGTGAAACCCCATCTCTACTAAAAAAAAGATACAAAAAACTAGTCGGGCGAGGTGGCGGGTGCCTGTAGTCCCAGCTACTTGGGAGGCTGAGGCACGAGTATGACATGAACCCGGGAGGCGGAGCTTGCAGTGAGCTGAGATCGGGCCACTGCACTCCAGCCTGGGTGATAGAGTGAGACTCCGCCTCCAAAAAAAAAAAAAAAATACAAAAATTAGCTGGGCACAGTGGCACTTGCCTCTAATCCTAGCTACTCGGGAGGGTGAGGCAGAAGAATCACTTGAACCTGGGAGGTGGAGGTTGCGGTGAGCCAGGATCCTGCCACTGCACTCCAGCCTGGGCGACAGAGGAAGACTCCATCTCAAACAAAACAAAACAAAGCAAAACACCCAAAAAACAAAAAGCAGAACACATCAAAAAGAAAGGGCAGAGACCAAACAACTAGTCAATTTTGGCTGTGAGTAAAGCAGTTAAATAGAGGAACATCACGGTGACTTTTAGGCAACCAGGTGAGACCTGGAACATCCTTCCCTTTCACCCTACACGCCAACCTGGCCTAAGTTCACAGACTTTGTAGAGTGACTTTATCTTCCCAAAAGATGTGCTTGTATTCAGCATCTGAGGTCTCTCCACTGCCCGTTCTGGTTCCTGCTGCCAGAGAGCCTCGCCTCTTGGGTGGTGCATGAGAAGGCTCTCCCTCCTCTCCCATGCTCTCTTGCTGGC
>NW_012105309.1:172125-174931 GCF_000951045.1 Mandrillus leucophaeus
GCCTTGCAGTGCCATAGATCACTAAGACTCTCCGGCATAACTGAAACTTTGTACTCTTGGCTCAACATCTTCTCTTTTCCTATCCCTCCCTCTCACCCACCTCCAGCTTCTGATAACCACCTATGTACTCTAGTTCCATAACATCGACATTTTAACATTCCATATACAAGTGATATCATATAGTATTTGTCTTTCTGTGCCTAGCTTATTTCATTTAGCACATTGTCCTCTGGTTCCAACCATGTTGTCATGAATGAAGAATTTCCTTCTTTGAGACAGAGCCTTGCTCTGTCACCCAGGCTGGAGTGCAGTGGCAGGATCCCGGCTCGTTGCAACCTCTGCCTCCCGGGTTCATGCCATTCTCCTGCTTCAACCTCCTGAGTAGCTGGGACTACAGGCACCCGCCACCACGCCCGGCTAATATTTTGTATCTTTAGTAGAGACGAGGTTTCACCATGTTAGCCAGGATGGTCTTGATCTCCTGACCTTGTGATCCGCCCGCCTTGGCCTCCCAAAGTGCTGGGATTACAGGCGTGAGCCACCACATGCGGCCAATTTCCTTTTTTTTCTAAGTCTGTATGGTATACTATCTTGCATATACACCTTATTTTCTTTATTCATTCATCCATTGATGAACATTAGGCTGGTTCCATATGTTACTTATTTTGAATAATGCTGAAATGGACATGGGAGTGTAGATTCTTCTTGATATGGTGATTTCTTTCTTTCTTTTTTTTTTTTTTTCTTTTTTTTGAGACGGAGTCTTGCTCTGTCCCCCAGGCTGGAGTGCGGTGGTACAAGCTGGCTCACTACAAGCTCCGCCTCCGGAGTTCACCCATTCTCCTGTCTCAGCCTCCTGAGTAACTGGGACTACAGATCCGCACCACCACGCCTGGCTAATTTGTTTGTATTTTTAGTAGAGATGGGGCTTCACCATGTTAGCCAGGATGATCGCGATCTCCTGAACTTGTGATCCACCTGCCTCAGCCTCCCAAAGTGCTGGGATTATAGGTGTGGGCCACCGCACCCGGCCAATATAGTGATTTCAATTTCTTTGGAGAAATACCCAGAAGCGGGATTGCTGGGTCATATGGTAATTCTATGTTTAGTGCTTTGAGGAACCCCCATACTCTTCTCCAAAATGGCTATACTAGTTTACATTTCCACCAATGGCACACAAGGATCTCCTTTTTTTTTATATCCTCACCAACACATATTATTTGTCTATTTGTTAAAAGCCATTCTAACAGATGATTACCTCTTTGTGATTTTAATTTGCATTTTCCTGATAATTAGTGATGTTGAGTATGTTTTCCATATATCTGCGGGCCAGGTTTACTGCCCATGTTTAAATTGAGATGTTTGTCTTCTTATTATTGAGTAGTTTGAATTCCTTAAATATTTGGGATATTAGCCCCTCATCAGATGTATGGTTTACAGATACTTTCTCCTAGTCCATGGGTCATCTCTTCACTTTATTTCCTTTCTGTGCAGAAGTTTTTTAGTTGATGTAACCTCCTTTGTCTATTTTTGCTTTTGTTGTCTTTGCTTTTGGAGTCCTGTGGTAGAAATAATTGCCCAGAGAAATGTCATAAGATTTCCCCCCATGTTTTCTTCTAGTAGATTTACAATTTCGGGTCTTTTATGCAAGTCTCTGATCCATTTTGAGGTGATTTTTGGGTATAGTGGGGGATAAATGTCCAATTTCATTCTTCTGCTTGTGGATATCTAGTTTTCCTTACACCTTCTATTGAAGAGACTGTCCTTTCCCCATTGTGTGTTCTTGCCATCTTTGTTGAAGATCAAATAATCATAAATACTTGGGTTTAGTTTTGGGCTTTCTACTCCTTTCCTTTGGTTATTGTGTCTGCTTTTATGCCAGATCATGCTGTTTTGCTTACAATAACTTTACGATACATTTTAAAATCAGAGAGCATGATACCTCTATCTTTATTATTTTTGCTCAAGATTGCTTTGGCTATTCGGTGTCATTTCTGATTTCATACCAATTTTAGTGTTTTTTTAATTTCTGTGAAAAATTGCATTGGAATTTTGATGAGGATCTACAGGTCACTTTGGGTAGTACAGACATTTTAATAATATTAATTCTTCCAATCCATGAACTCAAGATATCTTTCCATTTATTTGTGTCTTCTTCAGTTTTATTCATGAATATTTATAGTTTTTGCTGTACAGATCTTTCACTTTTTTGGTTAAATTTACTTCTAAGAATTTTATTTTTGAGTGTTATTATAAGTGAGATTGTGTGGGCTTCTAAACCTTTGTGCCAGTCCAAACTCCTGTCTTTATTCTTAGTGACTCCTACAAAATTAGAGAGTGTCAAGTCATGCTATTGCCTTGAGAGAGTGAGAGAGAAAACAGACCCTTAGAGTACAGTGGAGAGGTTGGGGTGTTTGACATGTGTTTCTGTTTTTTCTTTCTTTGCAGAGAAACTAACAGAGTGTATCTCCCACTTATTCTGCCTTATGAAAATGAGAGGATCTGAATCAGATCTGTAATATCTATAGTATTTATTTGAATTCACGAATTAACAGGGAGACTGGGAGGGACTAATTTCCTGCTCACTCAATTAATTTTGGGGTAAGAGAAGGATGAAGAGAGACTGAAGATACCAATTTCCCCAATTAATAAGGACTCTGGGTGATCAAACACATGACAGAATTCATGGAGAAAGGTTAGAACCAGAATAAAAATGTTCCAAATTGTTTCTTTAGTCATTTCTAGAGATTCAGAGAGACAATGCCAGAGAGATGTAGGCTAGGAAGCAATCATGGAATGCTATCTG
>NW_012105309.1:175666-186079 GCF_000951045.1 Mandrillus leucophaeus
ACATGGAATGTTAAAATGTCGATGTTATGGAACTGGAGTACAAAGGTGGTTATCAGAAGCTGGAGGTGGGTGAGAGGGAGGGATAGGAAAAGAGAAGATGTTGAGCCAAGAGTACAAAGTTTCAGTTATGCCGGAGAGTCTTAGTGATCTATGGCACTGCAAGGCAACTACAGTTAATAGTAATGTATTGTATCTTTCAAACTGCTAAAGGACTCAATTTGTAATTCTCCTTAAAAAATTAAGTTGGTGAGGTGTTGGCTATCTTAATTAGCTGAAGTGTTTCTGCCATGTGATTATCAATCCAAACATCACATCACACCCTGCAAATATACACAAAAATTATTTTTCAATTAAGAATAGACAAATTTGAAAAAAAATTAAATGAGGAATTCAAATGTAGAGGTTCTCCAAGGGCCTACTGAGCACCAAAGGAAGTGTATCAAATATGGCAATATTATAGAAATACATAGTAATATCTTAAAAATGGGTAAGATACAGTCTCTTTTTGTTTTTAAGAGAAAGGGGTCTCACTATGTTGTCAGGCTGGTATTGAACTCCTGGTCTCCGATGATCCTCCCACCTCAGCCTCTCAAATAGCTAGAACTACAGGCAAGTGCCACCATACTGGCTTAAGATGCATTCTTTGACACAGCAATTCTATTTCTGTAAGTTTATCCATATGGGTAAGAGGACATATATACAAGATAATCACTGTAACTTTACTTATTACTGCAAAAGTTTAAGAATAACCAAATTGTACCAATTTTATCGTGTTTTATCAATAGAAAAAAATAAGTGATGGCATATACAAACCCTGGGATAGTATAAGGCTCTTAAAAATTATAACAGCATTCCATGTGTTTAGATATACAAAGTGCCCATGATACAGGTGATAAAAGCAAAGTGCAGAATACTATGAATAACTGTTAATAGTGATGGATTCCTGGGTCAGAATTGAAGGCCTGGGGGTAGAAATGAGAACTTGTTACTTCTTCTACCTTTTGAATGTTGTTCCTTGTGTATGATTTAAAATTTTCTAAAACTAAATAATAAAAATAAAATAAAAGATCTCAGAAAGGGGTTGTAGGCACCTAAATTACTTTGATATTCCTCAAAGTGGAGAGAAATACCTGCTACACATTGTATATGATGCATTCAGATCACACTAACTTCTTGAACTAAATCTGAATTTTGATTTTAATCTGATAAACTTGGCCTACTAGTCTACTGAACTCATTTCCCCCATAGCTGATAAGGTCATTGTCCTGTCCACACTGGCCCCAGCAGGAGACTTCTCACCTCAAGATCTCAAAAGCCTCCTACATGAGGCTAATAATATCCCTGAATCCTGCAATGGATTAACTCTCGACTCCACTGGGACCCAGGTCTGACCCCAGAGAGTCATCCAGAGAGTACCAGGGACCATCTTCAGAAAACAAGAGGCATTTGATCTCCACATTTATTGAATGAAAGCACTGTTGCTTTTCTTGTCTGAATATATAAAAGTAAATACTCAAGCAGATGGGAAACAGGACAGGATAGTAATGCCCTTATCATCATTAACAGTTTGGATCAAGAAGAGGCACTAAGCATACAGACTCACTCTGTGATGAAAGGCGGGAGAAAGAGGAGCATCAAAGGGATCTTGAGGATGAAGGCAGCCCTTCCCCTCCCAATCACATGCCCACCTCCTCTCACTGCGGCTTCTGTCTCAGGCCTTCTCCCAGCAGAGCTATAAATCCAGGCTCACTCCTCACTCTCCACACATCCACACCTGCTCTCCCTCCTCCAGGTGACCCCAGCCATGAGGACCCTCGCCATCCTTGCTGCCATTCTCCTGGTGGCCCTGCAGGCCCAGGCTGAGTCACTCCAGGAAAGAGCTGATGAGGCTACAACCCAGGAGCAGCCTGGGGAAGACGACCAGGACCTTGCTGTCTCCTTTGAAGAAAATGGACTCTCTACTCTTAGAGCCTCAGGTAGGAGACATCAATCTTGCAGATCTGCAAAATCTAGAACAAAAGGATTGGAAACAGGCTCTGGCGTCAAGTGTGGAAAAGTCTACCTCACTTGAGTGACTTTACTTAATCTTCCTGGACCTTGATTTTCTCATCTCTAAATTAATCAGTGAGAACCGAACATATCTAAAGATTTTCTTTCTTCTAAGACTTTTAGTTTGAAGATATTTCTGTGAAATTTGCTACTTTTAAGATAGAAAGAGCTATACTGACCAGGTATTTGTAGGTCTGAATGGGTAGACTTAGTTATGGAGAGAATATTTTACTTTGTCCATTGGTAAAGCTTTTAGAACCTAGAGAGGAACCTATGGGTGTGTTTCTAATTTCATTTGTTTCAAGCAATCTTTCAATTTCCTTCTTATCTTTTATTGACCCATTGGTCATTCAGGAACATGTTGTTTAATTCCACGTGTCTGTCTCCTGTGTCTGTCTGTCTCCCTCTATTTTTATCTCTCCTGACACTTGCTCTCTCCCTCCTCTATCTATCTCTCCTGCCTCTCTCTCTCCCTCTATGTCTCTCTGCCCTGACCCTTGCTCTCTCCCTCTCTCACTCCTGTCCCCTCTCTCTCTCCTGCCGCTCTCTCTCTCCCCACTCCCTCCTGCCTCTTTCTCTGTTTCCCTCTCTTTCTCTATTTTCCCTGTCTCTCTCTCTCCCTCTGTCCCCCAGAGCTGGTCTTTCTCTTTCTTCTATGCACACTTTTAGACTGAGTAGACAGTATGCGTTACATAATTGAACCAAGCATTGGTTCAATATAGAAGTTTGACAACTCGATGGACACCTCATTCTCTCTTCTAAGCCAATATGAAGGAGCCCAGTAGCTTGTAAATCTCATCTCCTCACTGCTTTCCATGCTACAACTGCTAACACTGTGGTTGAAACCTGTTAGGTGACTTTTTAAATAAAAGTCAGAAATTTTGATTTTATCTAAAGAAAGTAGTACAGAATGTCATTTTCTAAATTTTTATATTGAAAGGGTAGATACTGCAACCTAGAAAATTCCAGATAATCTTAAGGCCCAGCCTATACTGTAGGAGCTACTGCTGCAGACACTCTGCCCCTAGGACTTTTCCGATCGGAGGCCCTGAGAACCGTCCCTGCCACGAGGCCACTGCAGGTTCAGAGTCCAGAGATGGCCCATGAAAAGCAACTTTTAACCGGGACATGTAACCTTCATTTTCTCCTTGATATTACGGAAATAAAATAAAAACCATGAAAGGATAAAAGAGGGAGAGTGGAAGGGAAGGATAGAGAGGGAAAAAGAAAATTTGAAATTAAAACCTAAAACAATTAATCATATAGCTATTATATTGTGAAAGCGTCATTTTACCAATTTTATTTATGAGTCCTGGGTGTTTTGAGAAGAACGGGGCTCTGAGTGGCACCAGAGACCTCAAATTTTCCAACACCTAGAACAGTATCATGAAGGAAGGCAGGGAAGTAGGGAGGCAGGGAGGGAGGCAGGGAGGCAGGGAGGCAGGGAGGCAGGCAGGGACAGAGGGAGGGAGGGAGGCAGGGAGGGACTGAGGCAGGGAGGGAGAAAGGCAGGGAGGCAGGCAGGGAGGTAAGAAGGGAGGGAGGCAGGGAGGGAGGGAGGGAGGGACAGAGACAGGGAGAGAGAAAAAAAAGAAGAATGAGGTTGAAACCAGGACTTAGATATTAGAAACAAGCCAATACAAAAGTTTATTTCTGTGGTTAATTGTGGTTTTCGACTGTAAGTTATGTGGTGTTAATTTCACATTGAACAATTTCTGTGAGTTGTATCTTTTTATCCCATCTCAGATCAAATACTTAACAGACTAAATGATTTGAAAAGCAAAAAGTTACTGGCTTGTGTGTTAAAACGGAGGTAGGGTGGCTTTGATCTTATCTACTTGTGGTGGGGCTGAAGTCACAAGAGAACATTACCGAGCTCCTACCAGACCCCACCCGGAGGCCCCGGTCACTCAGGAGAGATCAGGGTCTTTCACAATCAGATTCGACCAAAACAAACATCCCCTAAACCACAGCAGTGCCAGTTTCCATGTCAGAAACTTCGATCCAAATGATTGACTCGCGTCTCATGGAAAAGCCCAGGCTTCAGAAAGAAGTCCACTACAGATTTATTCAAGGCAATACAGACACAGCGTTTGTGTTTTTGCAACATGAGTTTTGAGTTCTAACACGCTGTTTGCTCTTTGTGTGTTTTTTTCCTGTTAGGTGTTTTTGGTGATACAAGGAATCTTTTTACCTGCCTTAGGAATGGTGCCATATGTCATCCAGGCTTTTGCCCTGGAACGCATAAACATATCGGCATCTGTGGTGTCCCTCTAATAAAATGCTGCAAAAAGCCATGAGGAGGCCAAGAAGCTGCTGTAACTGATGTGGATTCAGAAAGGGCTCCCTCATCAGAGATCTGTGACATGTAAACAAAATTAAACTGTGGTGTTCAGATTTACGGAATCTTGATCCTAGTCATTGCGGTCATGGTGTGGTGCTAGTTTGGGCAGGCCAATCTCTAACATCCTTGGAACACCCTTTTCTTCTCTCCAGGCGAGGGTCAGGGATGCCACAGTGGGGCTTGGAGTGCTTTCCAGGGTACAGGCATCTGTATTATTTGGATCCCTTGACCTTCCCAGTTATTCCCGACAATTTCATAGAACGTGTGCTTTGCTCCTCCTGCACCCTCCCCTTGTATGCCTACCCTACATCTTCCCTAAAAAAAGCAAGCCCAACTGAAAGACCACTTTCCTCATGGAATCATAGCGGATCTGCTAAGGGAGGGGATGCCCAGTCCTCTGTTCTTCACAAGGACTCCCTTCTTCTGGTTAAGGTTTCCTATGCAATTACACCTCCTACAGAGGTGCATGAATTTTTAATTCTCCATTTAGCTATGAGAGTTCTACTGGTGTGGACTTTGTCTTATTCATTTATGTGCTGGTCATTCATAAGCTATTTCACAAATCGGATGGCAAAATGCAGTTGTACAAGGGTTTACTTACATACAAAATAATAGGATCCAAGTAAATGCTCTTAAAAACAAGTCTTTTGGAGGGCATAATTAAATGAGGACAGTATACCATAGGACACAAGCAGACGGGAGCAAACCTCAAGAAGAAAGACACATCAACTATAAACGGAAGCATCAGGATAGCTCCATGGCCCTGCTCTCTCTCCTTGGGAGGGTTTGCTCTTTCAATCATGAACTTTGTGGGTGTATCCTACATGCAGAAGAAGCTCTCTATTTCTTCACATTGACTCTGTACTAAATGTGCATATCATCGACCTCTGGGAAAATGCACCTTAGTTCCAAAATAATCCATTGTCTTTCCTCATCTCAAGACAGAAAAAAGTAACTAGCCCTTGTTAGAGTAAAAGCATTTTTATCTGGGTACAGATTTTATCCAGATATGATGACAGAGCCAGGACTAGGGTGAAGCGAGGGAGGCTCTGGCCTCAGGTATAAAACGTAAGCACTTAGATACTCCATACTTAAGATAGATGATCTCATAATGTGATAGATTTTTTCAAAAATCATAGTCATGAAAAAATCATATAATCAACAAAATGTCCAAAATGTAAATCAAGACAGGGTCTAATCCTATAATTGTCCAACTCAGTTGCACTCACCTACCTTGATACCAGGACAGTCAGACCCTGCTTTTATTTAGTCATTTACTATTCATCATGTATACGTTGTTATTTTGAATAAATTAGTGGATTTCCTGGTTCCCGGAAGCATATATCAGTTGATTGTATAAAAGAAGTGGAGCTTCGCAAAAAAAAAATTAAAATGTCACCATGACAATGACATTCATTCCTATGTTCTAGGGGAAGCAGCAAAACTCTCTTAGGAAAAAACTCTCCTTTTATTTGAGAAGACCCTTTAATGGCAATTTAGGTCTTGAAAGACAGGACAGGGAGGAAGACTCACATGGAGACCAGCATCCTGTGGCATTGAGAAGACCGAGGTCAAAGCTCACACAACACAATACTCCGTGTGTTAGTCTGTGTGTGTTGCTCTAAAGGAATACTTGAGATGGATAATACGGCAGGAAAGGAAGTTATTTGGCTCACTATTCTGCAGGCTGTGTGAGAAGCATGATACCTGCATCTGCCCCTCATTAGGCCTCAATAAGCCTTCAGTCCTAGTGGAAAGTGAAGTGGGAGCAGTAATATCACCTGGTGAGAGCAGAGCGAGAGGGTGAAGGGAGGTCCCAGACTCTTTTAAACAACTACATGTTGTATGAAGTCGGAGCAAGAACTCACTCATTATTGGGAGGAAAGCACTTAGTCATTCGTCAGGGATTCACCCCGCAACTGAAATCCTCCCCTCCAGATTCCACTTCCAACATTGAGGATTAGATTTCAGCATGAGATTTCGAGGGGACAAATATCTGAAAAATATTATTCTTCCCCTGGACCCTCAAATCTCATGTCCTTCTCACCTTGCAAAATACAATCATCCCTTCCCAATCACTCCCAAAAGTCTTAACTCCTTCTGGCATTGACTGAATCAAAAGTCCAAAGTCCAAAGTCTCATCCCCTGAGACTCAAGTTCCTTCCGCCTTTTAGCCTGTACTATCAAAAACAAGTTATTTCCTTTCAAGTTACAATGATGGTTCAGGCATTGGCTAAACACCACCATTCCAAAAGTCAGACACTGGACAATAAAAGGGATTACAGGCCCCACACATGTCAGAAACTCAGCAGGGAAGCTGTTAAACCTCAAAGCTCCAAAACAATTCTTGGTTCTATGTACACTATTCTGGTGTGAGGGAGGGCTCTGAAGACCTTGGGCAGCTCTGCCCCTGTGGCTTTCCAGGGTGCAGCCCACATGGCTCCTGTCACAGGTCAGAATCTGATGCCTGTGGCTCTTCTATGCTGAGGGTACAAGCTGTCAATGGTGCTCCTATTCTCAAGTCTGTACAGCAGTGTTCCCCTTCCCTCAGCTCCACTAGGCAATGCCCCACTGGGGTCACTGTGTGGGGAATCCAACCCCACATTTCCCCTTAGCACTGCGCTAGTAGAATTTTTCTGTTGGTATTCTCCCTCTGCAGCAGTTTTCTGCCTAGAGAACCAGGCTTGGCCACACATCCTCTGAAATGTAGGTGGAAGCTGCCAAGCCTCTTTCCTTTTTGCACTCTGCATACTTGCAGGCTTAACACCACATGAAAGCTGCCAACACGTTGTGGTTTTCACCCACTGAAGCAGTGGCCAATTTGTACATTAGGCCCTTTGAGCTGAGGCTGGAGCCTGGGCAGCCAGGATGTGGGAACAGTGTCTTGAGGCTGAGCAGGGCAGCTGTGCCCTGGGTGTGGTCACTGAACCATTCTTTCCTCCTAGGCCTGTGGGCTGTACTAGGAGGGAATGCCTCAAAGTTTTCAAAAATGCCTTGTAAGCCTTTTCCCCATTGTCTTGGCCATTAGCACATGGCTACTTCTCAGTCATGCGAATCTCTCTAGCAAGTGATTTCTCCACAGCCCACTTACATTCCTCTTCTCAACATGACTTTTCTTTCTCTACTAAATTCCTAGGCTGCAAATTTTCCAAACTTTTATACTTTGCTTCCCCTTTAAATATAAGTTCCATATTTAAATCATTTCTTTGCTGCTGTATCTCACTGTAAGCTTGTAGAAGCAGCCACATATCTTGAATACTTTACTCCTTGGCAATTACTTAGACCACACGCTCTAGGTAATCACTCTAAAGTTCAACTTTGCACAACTCCCTAGGACATGGACACATGCAGCCAAGCTCTTTACTAGGGTGTAACACTGGTGACCCTTCTTCCATTTCCCAATAACTTCCACTTTTCCATCTTACACCTTGGTAGCCTGGACTTCACTCTCCATATCTCTATGAGCATTTTGGTCACATACATTTAACAAGTTTCTAAAGAGTTCCAAACTTTCCCTCATATTCCTATCTTTTGCTGGGCTCTGCAAACTCTTTCAGCCTCTGCAGTACCCAGTGACAAAGCCACTTTTATATTTTCAACTGTCTTTACAGCAATACCCCCTGAACAGTTCCAATTTTCTGTGTCAGTTTGTTTATACTGCTATAACGGAATACCTAATGCTGGGTAGTTCATAAGGAAAAGAAGTTTATTTTGGTTCCCTATTGTGTAGGCTGTATGAGTAGCATGGTGCCAGCATCTGCTCCTTTTGAGGCTTCAGAAAGCTTCCATTTGTGTAGGAAAGGGAAGGGGGAACAGGAGTATCACAAGTCAGGAGGAGCCAGAGTTGGGGAGGTGCCACACTGTGTTAAACAACCAGATCTCTTATGACTCAAAGAAGGAACTCACTGATTATCTCTGGGACAGCACCAAGCCATTCATGAGGGATCCACCCCAATGACCCAACATCTCCTGCCAGGTTCCACCTCCAAGACTGGGGATTACATTTCAACATAGTATTTGGAGAGTACAAACATCCAACCTGTTTCAGACCCCAATTTCCAGTGCACATATCAGAGAGTGGGCCAGTGAAGGAAGCATTGATCTTGAGTGTTGTAGAAAAGAAGAATGCCTTCACTCTTGGGCTATGTTATGATGTGTGCGCACTTGGGCTAAGACTTCCCCACGCCAAAAAAAGTGAAGACTCTGGGAGGGAGTGAGTGGCAATTTCAGGAGGACAGACAAGTCTTGAAAAGTCTTCATCCCCACAGTGAAGTGGAGAGAACTCAGAGTCCTCAGAAAGCCATCAGCAAGTAGTGGTGCCAGTCAGCTCTAGATTAAACTGTTCTGCAACTACTGCTCCAAGACATTTTCAAGCCATTCCTGAAACAAACAAACTAATGTATAAAAACCCAAAAATGAAACAAATAATGTCTAGCATTCTTTCGGGGGGGAAAAAACACCAAAATTGTTATTCAGCAGTTTAAGCTGGGCAGTCGTGGCGGTTCATGCCTGCAATCTCAGCACTTTGGAAGGCCAAGACAGGTGAATCACTTGAGGACAGGAGCTCGAGACCAGTCAGGCCAACTTATGTCTATGAAAAATACAAAAATTAGCTGGGCATGGTGGCACAGGCCTGTAGTCCCAGCTACTCAGGAGGCTGAGATAAGAGAATTGCTAAAATCAATAAGGCAGAGGTTTTGTGACCTGAGATTGCACCAATGCATTCCAGCGTGGGCAACGGAGGAAGACCCTGTTTCCTAATTTTCAAAAATAAAATAGGCTTTATTATATACCGAATCCAATCAAAAATTTCCAAGCATGAAAAGAAGTAGGAAAATATGGCCCATAACTAGGAGAAAAGTCATTCAGTAAAAACAAACCCAATAATGACAAAGGTACTGGGATTAGAAAAAGGAATGTAAAGGATCTATTACAAAAGTTATAAATATGTCAAGGGCTGAAGAGTAAACCTTTTTGATGAGGAAGAACACATGTGAAGTTCAAAATGGACCTTCCAGCAATAAAACAAAATGAGCATGTGAACAAAAAATATTCTGAATTGGATTTATGACATATGACAGCATAGAAGAAAGGATCAGTAAGGCTGAGTCTACATTAACACAAACAAATGAGGAAATGAAGCAAAGGGAGAAAATAAAAAGCTGGATAAAAAATAAACAGTGCACTTCATGGAAATATCAAGGAATCCAGCACCTATGTGTGTGTGAAGGCAGAGAGAAGTTCCAGGAGAAAATATAAAGTTAATGAAATAATAGCCTATTTTTATTAATGTCATGAGACTAGAAACATACAAATTTGGTACTGAAAGATATCCAAGAAGAATAATTATTTTAAAAAAACAGAACAAGTATATCATAATTACACAAGTTCATTTTCAGACTGCTGTAAAGATCTACCTGAGACTGGATAATTATAAATAAAAGAGGTTTCTTTGACTCACAGTTATTCAGGATTAACAGAAAGCACGGCTAGGAGGCCTCGGGAATCTCACACTCATGATGGAAGGTGAAGTGGAAGCAAGCAAGTCTACCATGGTGTCAGACAAAAGAGAGAGGGAGAGAGAAGAAGAGAGACAGAGCACAAGAGCAAGCACAGAAGGAGACTGCCACTTATAAAACCATCACATCTCTTGAGAATTCCCTCACTATCATGAGAACAGCATGGGAGAAATCACCTCCCCATGATCAAATCACCTGCCACCAAGTCCCACTCCCCACACTGGGGATTATGGAATTATAATTCCAGATGAGATTTGGGTAGGGACACAGAGCCAAACCATAAATAATCAAATTGTTTTGAATCAAAAATAATGAGAAAATCTTAAAAACATGCTGAGATAAGACACTGCTACACAAGTACAAAAAGTAAAGTAACATATTTAAGTACCAAATGAAGAAAACTATGTCAACATAGGACCCTTACAAGCAAAAATACATTTCTAGATCAATGCTAAACACAGATTCCAATAATAAGTAAAGGCATTTTCTTTTCTTTTCTTT
>NW_012105309.1:186249-190453 GCF_000951045.1 Mandrillus leucophaeus
GGCCTTGGGTGAATTTCTTAATGTCCAGGTGTCCTTGACTGAGAAATGGTAGACTAGGTTCATTCCAAGCAGATGACATTATTTGTGTGCATAGAGGGGGATGCGGAAGGCCAGGCATTTTCTAATGACAACAACAAAAACTAAGAGAATTCCTCACTAGCAAACTTGTAGTATAAAACAAGACCCAAATGCATGCTGTCTATGAAAACCCAATGTCTTTATCAAATATAAGGACAAAGATAGGTTGATAGTAAAGGGGTAGAAAGAATTATCGTATGGAATCATTAATCTAATGAAAACAGAATTAGTTGTATTGGCTAATTGGCTATAAATCAAAGTAGATTTTACAGCAAGGTGTTTTATTACTGGTAAAGAGGCTGTGTTTTCCAATGATAAAGTTGTTAAATCACCAAGAACAGATATTATTATTATTAAATTAGTATACACCTAATAAGAGAATCTCAAAGTTCTTAAAAAGAAATTAATAGAACTAAGAGAAGAAATTTAAAAATTAACAATTATCATTGAATATTTCAACTCTTTTTTCTTTGAAATGGTTTTTTTTTTTTAGCAGAAAAGTACAAATAAAGATAGAGAGGACTTGAATAATGGTATCATCCATTGCGACCTATTTAAGCTTTACAGGACATTCCTCCCAATAACAGCAAAATGCATTAAAATATTATCTAAGAGAGCTCATACTGGTCTAAGAAACAAAAAATCAAAGCAATTTTAAATCGTATGAAACACAATGTCTATCCACAGTGGAATGTATGAAACTGTGATTAAAGGAAAATAGCTGGAAAATTCCCCACATATTTGGACATTACTCAACGTATTTCTAATGAGTCAAAGGAGAAATTTAAAAATGTTTTCACATGACAGCAAATGGAAACATAACATACCAAAATTTGTGGCAATACAGCTAAAGCAGTGCTTGGAGGGAAATTTATAACATTAACTGCTATTATAATGGGAAGTAGAAAAGCTCAGAAATAGACAATCGAATATTCCACTGTAACAACTCTGGGGGAGAAAAAGAACAAATGAAGCTGAAAGTAAATAGGAAAACGAGTGAATAAAAAAGAATGTGGACACAGAAGAGAACATTAAAAGTAAATAAATGAAAGCTAATTGCTTGAGAGAATGCATAAAATTGTGAGAACTCTCAATGGGTTCATTAAGGGAAATTACTAGAAGTCTCAGGCGCACACCCAGGCTTCAGGCAGCCAGGAAACTGAGATTTTTCTGCGTTTTAGGGTCAGATAGATGAGCCGCCAACAGGTGGCAGTAACTGCGTGCTGATTCCCTCACCTCCTGCAGGGTCTGGCCAGGCTCTGGACTCACCACTCAGCTCAGGAGATGGGAGAGGATGACAGTAGCTCCATGGACTCTGGCCTTAGGCAGAGCATTACTATAGCTTTGGGGTTGTAGGAAGAGGAAGAGGGGAGGTTATCAGGACACCATGTGGCGGTGGTTAGGAATATGGGCTTTGAAGAGAGGGGGATTTTATTTTAAATTGCATCTCTGCCACATAGTAGCTAGGTGACTTTGAATATGTCCTCTAACCTTTCTAGGTTCCAGGACCTGCCTCTGTAAACCAGGGTAATACCGCCCTGGCATGTTTGCTTCTGAGGATCAAATGAGATAACTTGTATAAAAATGGCCATGGCAGGGCCGGCTACAAAATTCCCAAGGCTCAGTGCAAAATGGAAATGCGGTGCGCCTTGTTCGAAGAACAGCAGAAGAAAGTGTCATGAAAGGTGGGAGGATATTCAGCTTTCTCAAGCCAATAATTTTTATCATTTGAAATATGTAATAGGGATAATATTTATAGAAGAGTAACAACAGAATCATATAAATCCCCACCAGAAATCAGTGTCATCATTTTAATAGAATAAATAGTAATATTTTATTAATTGGATCTAGATAAATCAAACAATTTTTCTGGCCAACTTTTCTGTCAATTAATTTATTAAGTCATCGAAGTTTATGCCTTGAACAACTTCATTTTTCCTTTTGAAAAGAATCTGCTGAAGCAACTGTTTCTGGAATATTATCTAAGCTCTGACAACTCTGGGATAAATTATTTTGACACAAATTTTAGTATATCTGGAGCTGGTGGTTCTTGTGGAACTATTTTTTTCAAAGGATTAAACTATTTAAGCAAATCAGTTTTATGGAAGATTGAATTTAATTTTAAGTGTAAATTTTTCCAGTGGAATATTGATGCATCTTCTGACATGTTCTGTAAGCTGCACAGGCCCACAGCTGACCAAATGTGGCATCATGATTTGTAACTTATTCAAAACTCTTGTTTTTGAATTCTATTGTTGTATCTTTAACAAAAGAAGAACTTTATTTTTAAAATTGCTCAACTTGTTAATAATTGGGAAGTTTTCTTTTCTCTTTTTTTTTTTTTTTTTTGAGATATGGTCTCTGTCTGTTGACCAGAGATTATCATGGCTCACTGCAGCCTCAAACTCCTGAACTCATGTGATCCTCCTTCCTCAACTTCCCAAGTAGCTACGACTATGGGCATGTGCCACTGTGCTCAGCTAATCTTTTTTTTTTTTTTTTTTTTAAACGGGGTCTAACTAGCTATATGGCCCAAGGTGGTCTCCAACACATGGCTTCAAACATTCCTCTAACCTCAGCTTCACAATGTGCTGGGATAACAGGTGAGACCCACCATGCCCGTCCCATCAGAAGTTTCGTGACTATCATTATATATTTAATTTCTATTTCTGAGCCTTGGATAACTCCTTGAAGAACTCTAAACTCTCTGAGGAATTCTAAGAACTCCCTGGTATACTCTCTCCCTGATATACTCTATCCCTGGTACACTCTATTCCTGGTATACGCTATTGCTGGTATACTCTATCACTGGTATACTCTATTGCTGGTGTACTCTATCCCTGGTATACTCTATCCCTGGTGTACTCTATCGCTGGTATACTCTATCCCTGGTATACTCAATCGCTGGTATACTCTATCGCTGGTATACTCTATCCCTGGTATACTCTATCCCTGGTGTACTCTATCGCTGGTATACTCCATCGCTGGTATACTCTATCCCTAGTATACTCTATCCGTGGTATACTCTATCCCTGGTACACTCTATCGCTGGCATACTCTATCCCTGGTACACTCTATCACTGGTATACTCTATCGCTGGTATACTCTCCCCCTGGTATGCTCTCTGCCTGGTATACTCTATCCTTGGTACACTCTATCACTGGTATACACTATCACTGGTAAACGCTCTCCCTGGTATACTCTCCCCCTGGTATTCTCTATCGCTGCTATACTCTATCGCTGGTATACTCTATTGCTGGTATACTCTATCCCTGGTATACTCTATCGCTGGTATTCTCTATCCCTGGTATATGCTATCCCTGGTATACTCTATCCCTGGTATACTCTATCGCTGGTATACACTATCGCTGGTATACTCTATCCCTGGTGACTTTATCGCTGGTATACTCTATCCTTGGTATACTCTATCACTGATATGCTCTATCACTGGTATGCTGTATCACTGGTATACTCTATCCCTGTATACTCTATCCCTGGTAGAGTGTATCCCTGGTATACTCTATCCCTGTATACTCTATCCCTGGTATAGTGTATCCCTGGTATACTCTATGCTGCTATACTCTATCCCTGGTATACTCTATCGCTGATATGCTCTATCACTGGTATGCTCTATCACTGGTATACTCTATCCCTGGATACTCTATCCCTGGTATAGTCTATCCCTGGTATACTCTATGCTGGTATACTCTATCCCTGGTATACTCTATCACTGGTATTCTCTATCCCTGGTATACACTATCCCTGGTATACTCTCTCCCTGGTACACTCTCTCGCTGGTATACACTATCACTATCACTGGTATACTCTATCCCTGGCAACTTTATCGCTGGTATACTCTATCCCTGGTATACTCTATTGCTGATAAGCTCTATCACTGGTATGCTGTATCACTGGTATACTCTATCCCTGGTATACTCTATCGCTGGTATACTCTCTCGCTGGTATACTCTCTCCCTGGTATGCTCTCTCCCTGGTATACTCTATCCCTGATATTCTCTATCGCTGGTATACTCTATCCCTGGTATTCTCTATCACTGGTATACTCTCTCTCTGGTATACTCTCTCCCTGGTATACTCTATCGCTGGTATACTCTATCCCTGGTAT
>NW_012105309.1:191403-205762 GCF_000951045.1 Mandrillus leucophaeus
GCTGGTATACTCTATCGCTGGAATACTCTATCGCTGGTATACTCTATCACTCATGTACTCTATCCCTGGTATACTCTATCCCTGGTATACTCTATTGCTGGTAGGCTCTATCCTTGGTATGCTCTCTCCTTGGCATACTCTATCCCTGGTATGCTCTATCTCTAGTATACTCTATCACTGGTATAT
Source organism: Mandrillus leucophaeus (assembly GCF_000951045.1). Lineage (NCBI taxonomy): Eukaryota > Metazoa > Chordata > Mammalia > Primates > Cercopithecidae > Mandrillus > Mandrillus leucophaeus. Next base: position 191,590 of record NW_012105309.1, read on the forward strand.
GCTACTGCTGGTATACTCTATCGCTTGTCTACTCTATCTGTGGTATACTCTATCCCTAGTATACTCTATCACTGGTATACTCTATTGCTAGCATAGTCTATCCCTGGTATACTCTATCCCTGGTATATGCTCTCCCTGGTATACTCTATCCCTGGTATACTCTCTCCCTGGTATACTGTATCCTTGGTATACTCTATCGTGGGTATACTCTATCACTGGTATACTCTATCGCTGGTATACTGTATCACTCATGTACTCTATCCCTGGTATACTCTATCGCTGGTATGCTCTATCCTTGGTATACTCTCTCCCTCGTATACTCTATCCCTGGTATGCTCTATCCCTGGTATGCTCTATTACTGGTATACACTATCACTGGCATACTCTATCCCTGGTATGCTCTCTCCCTGGTATACTGTCTCCCTGGTATGCTCTATCCCTGGTATGCTCTATCCCTGGTATACTCTATCCCTGGTATGCTCTCTCCCTGGTATAATCTCTCTCTGGTATACTCTATCACTGGTATGCTCTCTCCCTGGTATACTCTTTCTCTGGTATACTCTCCCCCTGGTATGCTCTATCACTGGTATACTCTATCGCTGGTATGCTCTCTCCCTGGTATACTCTCTCTCTGGTATACTCTATTCTTGTTATGCTCTATCCCTGGTATGCTCTATCACTGGTATACTGTATCCCTGGTATACTCTATCCCTGGTATACTCTATCACTGGTAAATTCTATTGCAATGTCCACGGGCACACTTTTGTTTTGTGATTCTCTCTTCCCAGTTTGCTATCTGAGCTCCTATGGTTCCTGTCCCGGTGCTCAGGTCAGGGGTATAAATATTAGTGCAGAAGCTCCAAGGATGACTCTGAGAAAGCACAGGCACAGAGGTGTTGGTGCTGCCTCAAACAGAGACCCTCCTTTCACCCCAGAGCTGAGGACACTGCGGCTGCTGCTGCTGCCACCTCCCATCCCGGTCCAGACATGCCTGGGCTACTCCAAGAATGTCTGTGCTCAGGGCAACAACCTCTAGTATGTGGCCTTCATGTCCCTGGGCCTGAGCCTGCCCACCTTCTCTCCCCTCATAACCACTCTGCCCATGTGCCTGCTCCATTGTCTCAGTGAGCTTCAATAACAAAACACAAGTTCACAGAAAAAAACTGAGAAAGTCAGGGGGCTATCAGCAGAGCCTGCCACCAGGCACCGGCCCTTCTGAGAGCAAGTCCCTGTGTCACTGCCCTGCCCTCAAGCCCATGAAGCCGGCCCTGCCTCCAGAATTGAGAACCAGTAAAACTGCTTCTGTTACTTAACATTGAGGACATAATGCACAGAAATTTTGTTTTCTAGATCACAGATACGAGAGGCTTTGCTTTCTGGGAGCCTATCTGTAGAAATGAGGGTTTCCACTCTTGCCTGGGGAAGTGAACCATTTTACCACAAAGAAACAGCCTGAAATTCTCTCCCCAATGACAGAAAGAGGTTTGGGGACACAGCATGGGTCATGTTCCATTAAAAGACAGCACAGTGAGTCTATCTGTCAGTCAGACTTGATGGTTCCCATTTTACACACAACCTGGCTTTGCTTTTAGCTCATTAATAAAAAAAATAATAATAAGTCATTTATATCTTAACATGTCTCCAAATCCTAGAATTGCCGCATCTCTGGTTTTGGTGAAGAACCCCATGGTTCTGCCAGTGGATAGTCTTCCTTGCTGAAACAAGATAATAACCCATCCTTTAAAACAAAGATGCCCCTCTACTGGTCCTTATCAAACACACTTCATCACTAGGATGTGTACAGCTGTGAAGGAGTCTCATTGGGCTGTGCCAGGAAAAAAGAAGCAGCTGCAACCATAGGAATCTTCATGGGACAGTCAGCTCAGCTGTCCTTGAGCGACCAGGCCCATGTTACCATAGCCCTGGTGGCTTCTTCCCCACGGGCACAGAGGCGCTGCATGTCACAGTGACTTTCCTATTTCAGAGCAATTTTACCTCCTTCTCTAACAAGGCCTCACAAAAGTACTGAGATCTAGAGAGGACAACAAGTATAAAACCACAATGCTATCGGTGGGTCCTGGGATTGGAACTGCTGTATAGGAAAAAATTCACTCTCTGATATGGGTGAGTTTTTAAATGTGAGTGTATTACTTTTATAACAACAATGCTAATCATAGGAGTCATTAAGAACGTATCAATCAGGAGTGATGCCACACATGAAAAAGATGGAAACCAGTCCCTTAATTCAAACTCTAAGCCCCAGTAAGCTTCTTCTCATAGTACCATGACATTTCCTTAAGAATATCTACTCAACAAATTGAGATGTGACAGCCTAATTCAGTATGCAAATCTAGATTAACTTGTATCCGGAAACATCAACAGCCATGAAGCCATAGTTGGAACAACTGGAGAAATGTGAAATATTGACAAGATAATAAATAATATTGAAGAATTATTTTCTTAAGATGTATAAATTGTATTGTGCTTGATGTGGGAATTTTCCCTCATATGTAAGAGATTCATGCTGAGATAATTACGGTGAAGTGTCATGATGTTTGCCTCTTACTTTCTTTTTTTTAACTTTAAGCAAATTTTTATTACACAAAGGTTGTCACATAATTGGGTGTTTCTCTACTATGTGCACAATTATTCTCACTCTGCACAGAAAGGCTGCTTAACTTCTCATCTGGTGGTGGCAAGCATTAAAATCCTGATTTGAACAGTAGTAAAAATGGCTCAGTGATTTAAGTTGAAAGCCGTGCATTGGTACATGGCTCTTGTACCCAGTATCAGGAATGTACAACATCTTTTCATCTAAAAAAGAAAATAAATTATCCGTAGGCATGGATAATGATAGCTGTAAACCATGATAGATTTTGTCAGCTGAAACAAGTAGCCGATGGTTATAGTGGTTTCTTAAACATCAGCCAGCCTTTTCTTCATTTTCTCCAACTGACTTCTCTGAAGTTATTGGTGAGGAACACTGCCTTGGGCTTCCTGTCACAATTCATTAATAAAGGTAAAGCACTATTCTAGGAATTAGAACAGGTCACCTCCCATATCACCTCCCATTCCACACATTGCACCCATTCCAGGGCCATTCCTTTCTTTAGGAATTTCTGTGACTACAACATCTGCTGTAGTTAACAGAGAGGCCATGCCAGCAGCATCCAATAAAGCAGTTCGCACAACCTTTGTTGGGTCAATAATGCCTTTTCCCACTATATTCACAAAATCTCCCAACATAGTATCATAACCAACTTTTGAGGAACTTTGCATAATTTTCTCAACTATCAAAGATCCTTCAACATCTGCATTCTTAGCAATGGTCATTGCTGAAATTTGGAATGATTTTTTAATAATTTCTATACCAATTTTTTGATCTTCGTTAGCTGGAGTCAATGAGTCCAGGCTGGAATGCACCAAAGCAGGGCACAACCCCCTCCCTAAACAACGTCTTCAATGGCAGCTCTTGTAGCATCAAGGCACCTGTAACTCTGTCTTTTCATTCACTTCAACATCACTTGTCCCACCAACCTTCCGCACAGCTACTCCATCTGAAAGTTTCTCCAGCTGTTCATTCAGTTTTTCCTTTTCGTATTCACTAGTGGTGACATGTGACTGGTCAATGATTTCTTGAATACATTTTTCAACTGGAGCCTTGTTACCTTTTTCTTTTAAGAGCATGGCATCGTCTTTGATCACAGTGACCTCTCCAACTTCTCCTAAGTCATGAGGCTGAACATCTTCAAGATTTAGTGTCAGTCCCCTTCTCCAAGCACTGCACCACCAGCAGCAATATCTTTAAGCTGATTCTTTCTATTGTCACCAAACCCTGGAGCTTTGACTGCCACAACCTGAAGATCAACCTTTAGCCTATTGGAGACAAGTGTACTTAGAGCTTCTCCATCAATGTCTTCAGCAATTATGACCAAAGATTTACGGTGAGCACTGGCAATTTCAAGAGCAGGTACAATGGACTGGACACCAGAAATTTTCTTTTCACGCAACAGAACATAGGCATCTTGGAATTCACATTTCAGACCTTTTGATGTATTCATAAAGTATGGAGAAATATATCCTCTGTCAAATTTTCATGCCTTCAATAATTTCTCATTCATCGGTCAATGTTTTTCCAAACTTTTCTGTGATGACACCCTTTCTTCTAACCTTTTTCATTGCATCAGAGATGATGTTACCAATTTGTCTGCGTTTGCAGAAATTGTAGCAACCTGCACAATTTTCAGGTTTGGTCACAGGTTTAGACTGCTTTTTAAGTTCAGCGAATACAACATCAACAGCTAACGTCACACCTCTTTTGATTTGCACTGGAATTAGCACCTTTGCTAACCTTCTGGAAGCCTTACTTGGAAAGAGAGGGTACCAGTGCAGTAACAGTGGGAGTGCCGTCCCCAGTCTCTTCATTTATGTTATTGGCAACATCTTGGACAAGTTTAGCTCCAGTGTTTTTATATTTATCCTTTAAGTCAATTGACTTTGCATCAGTCACACCATCTTTTGTTACTTTGGGACTTCCCCAGCTCTGTTCAGTAATCACTGTTCTTCCCTTTGGCCCCATTATAAGGCTACAGCATCGGCTAAAAGGCCTACACCTTGAAGCATTAAGGCTCGGACATTGGCACCAAATTGTACATCTTTGGCATCAGTCCGAGTGAGATGAGGAGCCAGTACCCTGGACACCGGTTTCATCTGGCAAAAGACTGTGGGTCATTGAAGCATATCTCTGGGGCGGTGGCAGGACATGCGCATGGCGAGGCAGGTCATCAGCAGCGAGTGAGGGCTGCCCCTTACTTTCTAAAGGTGACATGCAAATATACCAAAAAAAAGAAAAGGCCATAAATTATTAATTTAGGCAGAGCACATAAAGGCTTTATTTCCTATTCCGTTTCTCTGTATGCTTTCTTCACCAGGAAGAAATAGTTTTAGTGTCAGGAATGAATGAGTCTGCCCCTCAATTCCAGCCTGCTCAACACCCAGGGAGACAAACTCCTGACAATCCGAGTGACTCCCTGGTGACTGAGCTCCAGCCCTGGATGCATATTTGTTTAGCAGTTCTGACAGCACCTGACCCAGCCCTCTCTTTGCATAGCCCATCAGAACCTTCTTTTTTTTTTTGCTTTGAGACTGAGTCTTGCTCTGTCATAAGCGATTCCCGTGCCTCAACTTCCCAAATACCTGGAATTATAGGCATAAGTCACCACGCCTGGCTAATTTTTGTATTTTTCATAGAGACGGGGTTTTGTCATGTTGGTCAAACTGGTCTCATACTCCTGACCTCACGTGATCCACCTGCCTCGGCCTCCCAAAGAGCCACCATACTAGGTCCAGAAACTTCCTTTTATAAAAATGTCATTAAGTATCTTGGCCACACAATATCATTACCAACTTCCTTTAAATCCACCTCTGGCCTGACAGGAATCAGGGTTCCTCAGAACCTGACATTTTAAAGGAAGAGACCAGGCAGGCCATGAGTAAAGGCTCATCGTCCCCATGGCTCTGTCACAGCTGCACTGCCGAGACATCACAGACACGGACACTGGGGCCTGCTTGTTTCTCAAACTGCCCTTAGATCCAAAGAGGGAGGAACTAGGATGAAGGTCACTCATTTTCCCAAGAAACATCCTCTCCTGAGGGCCTGGCACAGGGCTCTGTCCACTGCCTGTGGCCGCCGATTGCTCCTCTGGGTTACGGAGAAAGGACAGGGTCCTGAGAGACCTTAGAGACTTCACACAGCCCTGAAAACATCGGGCTCCTTCAAAAGTGTGTCCCATCACCAACAAGGAGACTATGTGGAGGCCTTGCACCCCCACTCCATGCCGCTCCACCAAATCCCAGCAACAGTGAGCTCCCTTCACGCTGACGTCTGTAGAAAGCAGAGAAAGCCTGGCTCCCAGAGCCCTGAAGTCCTGTGGAGCTGACCTTCCCTGAGTGATGGCGTGAGCCTAAGGAATTCAACTGTGGGCCAAAGGCCACCTCCTGGCCTGGGCCTAGGTGGACTCTGAGGGGACACATGTAGTCACAATCCCACCCTCCCATTCTCCTTCTCGGAGGAAGGAAGCGGGCACCCATCTGCCTCATCTCTGTCCCGGGGGGTAGATGGGGAGTTTCAGGGGAGCTTTCACATGAATTTCACTAGCTCGGATCACCTGGGAGGACGGGGCCCACCATGCTCCTGGTGCCGCCAGAAGCCCTGAGCCCCTCCAGGGTCCTTGAGTTTGAGCCAGCCCTGTATCAGCCCCAGGAGCTAAATGTTCTAGCAGTGGGTAGAATTACATGGAAAGACCTCTCAATTTGGCCTGAGACTGCCCACAAACACTCAGGAAAAGCAGGGCATCTCACAGAGTGGGCAGCAGGTGAGTGGCAGGTTACAAACTCTGAGTCTGAGTTTGTTCCCTTGTGAGACAGGTCCAGTCCCTCATTCTACTCATACACTGGATTTTAAGAGGTGCAAGATAAGAGGAATTTTCTGGTCCCAAAGCAGGAGGATAGGATTTTCTGGGGTTTCCCGAGTCCAAATTTGCATAAGATCTCCTGCGTGTGCATTGTTCTTTGAGGACCATTCTCTGACTCACCAGGTAAGTGGCTGAATTCTAATCCCTGTAATGAGCATTGCAGCCAATACCAGTTCTGAACTCTACCCGGTGACCACGGGCCAGGACCTTTATAAGGTGGAAGGCTCGGTGTCTTCCCCAGACTCAGCTCCTGGTGAAGCTCCCAGCCATCAGCCATGAAGGTCCTGTATCTCCTCTTCTCGTTCCTCTTCATATTCCTGATGCCTCTTCCAGGTGAGATGGGCCAGGGAAATGGGAGGTTGGAAAAATGGAAGAATGGGATACAGGCTCTCTGTCTCCTCTCATTCCCCTCCACCTATCTCTCCCTCATCCCTCTCTCTCCTGCCTCTCTCTCTCTCTCTGTCCCCTCAGTCCTTCTCTCCTGCTTCTCTCTCTTCTTCCCTCTCTCTCATTCTTTTATCTCTCTTTCTTTCTCCCTGTCTCCCCAGAGCATGACCTTCTTTCTCTGTCTTTCGTTTCTTCTACCCACGTTTTTAGACTGAGTAGACTGAATGCCCTACTTAATTGAACCAAGCATTGCTTCCTTCAATAGAAAAGGAGCTTGAGAACCCGATGGACACCTCACTCTCTCTTCTAAGCCAATATGAAGGAGCCCAGTAGCTTGTAAATCTCATCTCCTCACTGCTTTCCACATTATGACTGCTAAGACTGTGGTTGAAACCTGTTAGGTGACTTTTTAAATAAAAGTCGGAAATTTAATTTTATCTAAAGAAAGTAGTCCACAATGTCATTTTCTAAATTTTTATATTGAAAGGGTAAATACTGCAACCTAGAGAGTTCCAGATAATCTTAAGGCCCAGCCTATACTGTAGGAGCTACTGCTGCAGACACTCTGCCCCTAGGACTTTTCCGATCAGAGGCCCTGAGAACAGTCCCTGCCACGAGGCCACCGCAGGTTCACAGTCCAGAGATGGCCCATGGAAAGCAACTTTTAACCGGGACGCCTAAGCTTCATTTTCTCCTTGATATTATGGAAATAAAATAAAAACCATGAAAGGATAAAAGAGGGAGAGTGGAAGGGAAGGATGGAGAGAGGGAAAAAGAAAATTTGAGACCGAAACTCAAAACAATTAATCACATAGATATTATATTGTGAAAGCGTCATGTTACCAATTTTATTTATGAGTTCTGGGTTTTTTGAGAAGAACGGGGCTCTGAGAGGCACCAGAGACCTCATATTTTCCAACACCTAGAACAGTATCATGAAGGAAGGCAGGGAGGCAGGGAGGGAGGGAGGGAGGGAGGGAGGGAAGCAGAGACGGACGGAGTCAGGGAGGGAGAGAGGCAGGGAGGCAGGCAGGGAGCAAAGGAGGGAGGGAGGCAGGGAGGGAGGGACAGAAGCAGGGAGGCAGGGAGGGAGGGAGAGAGGCAGGGAGGGATAAAAAAAGAAGAATGAGGTGAAACCAGGACTTAGATATTAGAAACAAGCAATTACAAAAGTTTATTTCTATGGTTAATTGTGGTTTTCGACTGTAAGTTATGTGGTGTTAATTTCACATTGAACAATTTCTGTGAGTTGCATCTTTTTATCCCATCTCAGATCAAATACTTAACAGACTAAATGATTTGAAAAGCAAAAAGTTACTGGCTTGTGTGTTAAAACGGAGGTAGGGTGGCTTTGATCTTATCTACTTGTGGTGGGGCTGAAGTCACAAGAGAACATTACCGAGCTCCTACCAGACCCCACCTGGAGAACCCGGTCACTCAGGAGAGATCAGGGTCTTTCACAATCAGATTCGACAAAAACTAACATCCCCCAAACCACAGCAATACCAGTTTCCATGTCAGAAACTTCGATCCAAATGATTGACTCGCGTCTCATGGAAAAGCCCTGGCTTCAGAAAGAAGTCCACTGCAGATCTATTCAAGGCAATACAGACACAGCGTTTGTGTTTTTGCAACATGAGTTTTGAGTTCTAACACGCTGTTTGCTCTTTTTGTGTTTTTCCTGTTAGGTGTTTTTGGTGATATAAGGAATCCTTTTACCTGCGTTAGGAGCGGTGCCATATGTCATCCAGGCTTTTGCCCTAGAAGGTATAAACATATCGGCGTCTGTGGTGTCCCTCTAATAAAATGCTGCAAAAAGCCATGAGGAGGCCAAGAAGCTGCTGTAACTGATGTGAATTCAGAAAGGGCTCCCTCATCAGAGATGTGCGACATGTAAACAAAATTAAACTGTGGTGTTCAGATTTACAGAATCTTGATCCTAGTCATTGCGGTTATGGTGTGGTGCTAGTTTGGGCAGGCCAATCTCTAACGTCCTTGGAACACCCTTTTCTGCTCTCCAGGCAGGGGTCAAGGATGCCACAGTGGGGCTTGGAGTGCTTTCCAGAGTCACAGGCATCTGTATTATTTGGATCCCTTGACCTTCTCCAGTTATTCCCGACATTTTTGTAGAACGTGTGCTTTGCTCCTCCTGCACCCTCCCCTTGTATGCCTACCCCACGTCTTCCCTAAAAAAAGCAAGCCCAATTCAAAGACCACTTTCCTAATGGAATCATAGCGGATCTGCCAAGGGAGGGGATGCCCAGTCCTCTGTTCTTCACAAGGACTCCCTTCTTCTGGTTAAGGTTTCCTATGCAATTACGCCTCCTACAGAGGTGCGTGAATTTTTAATTCTCCATTTAGCTATGAGAGTTCTACTGGTGTGGACTTTGTCTTATTCATTTATGTGCTGGTCATTCATAAGCTATTTCATAACTTGGATGGCAAAATGCAGTTGTACAAGGGTGTCCTTACATACAAACACAATAGGATCCAAGTAAATGCTCTTAAAAATAAGTCTTTTGGAGGGCACAATTAAGTGAGGACAATATAGCATGGGACACAAGCAGAGGGGAGCAAACCTCAAGAAGAAAGATGCATCAACTTTAAGGGGAAGCATCAGGATGGCTCCCTGGCCCCGCTCTCTCTCCTTGGGAGGGTTTGCTCCTTCAATCATGAACTCTGTGGGTGTATCCTACATGCAGAAGAAGCTCTCTATTTCTTCACGTTAACTCTGCACTAAATGTGCATATCATCAACCTTAGGGAAAATGCACCTTTCTTCCAAAATAATCCATTGTCTTTCCTAATCTCAAGATTGAAAAAAGTAACCAGACCTTGTTAGAGTAAAAGCATTTTTATCTGGATGCAGATTTTATCCAGATGCAATGACAGAGCCAGGACTAGGGTGTATTGAGGGAGGCTCTGGCCTCAGATATAAAATGCAAGCATTAATATATTCCATACTTAAGATAGATGATCGTATAATGTGATAGATTTTTTAAAAAATAACATTCATGAAAAATCACCATAATCAAGAAAATGTCCAAAATTTAAATCAAGACGGGGTCTAATCCTGTAATTGTCCAACTCAGTCACACTCACCTACCTTGATGCCAGGACAGTCAGACCCTGCCTTTATTTAGTCATTTAATATTCACCATACATATATTGTTATTTTGAATAAATTAGTGGATTTCCTGGTTCCCGGAAGCATATATCATTTGATTGTATAAAAGAAGTGGAACTTCACAGGAAAAGAAAAATTAAAATGTCACCATGACAATGGCATTCATTCCTATGTTCTAGGGGAAGCAGCAAAACTCTCTTAGGAAGAAACTCTCCTTTCATTTGAGAAGACCCTTTAATGGCCATTTGGGTCTTGAAAGATAGGACAGGGAGGAAGACTCACAAGGAGACCAGCATCCTGTGGCATTGAGAAGACCGAGGTCAAAGCTCACACAACACAATACTCCTTGTGTTAGTCTGTGTGTGTTGCTCTAAAGGAATACTTGAGGTGGAATAATACGTCAGGAAAGGAAGTTATTTGGCTCACTATTCTGCAGGCTGTGTGAGAAGCATGATACCTGCATCTGGCCCTCATTAGGCCTCAATAAGCCTTCAGTCCTAGTGGAAAGTGAAGTGGGAGCAGTAATATCACCTGGTGAGAGCAGAGCGAGAGGGTGAAAGGAGGTCCCAGATTCTTTTAAACAACTGCATGTTGTATGAAGTCGGAGCAAGAACTCACTCATTATTGGGATGAAAGCACTTAGTCATTCATCAGGGATTCACCCCACAACTCAAACACTCCCCACCAGATTCCACTTCCAGCATTGAGGATTAGATTTCAGCATGAGGTTTCGAGGGGACAAACATCTGAAAAATATTATTCTTCCCCTGGACCCTCAAATCTCATGTCCTTCTTACATTGCAAAATACAATCATCCCTTCCCAATCACTCCCAAAAGTCTTAATTCCTTCCAGCATTAACTGAATCAAAAGTCCAAAGTCCAAAGTCTCATCCCCTGAGACTCAAGTTCCTTCCACCTTTTAGCCTGTACTATCAAAAACAAGTTATTTCCTTTGAAGTTACAATGATGGTTCAGGCATTGACTACACACCACCATTCCAAAAGGCAGAAACTGGACAATAAAAGGGATTACAGGCCCCACACATGTCAGAAACTCAGCAGGGAAGCCGTTAAACCCCAAAGCTCCAAAACAATTCTTGGTTCCATGTACACTATTCTGGTGTGAGGGAGGGCTCTGAAGACCTTGGGCAGCTCTGCCCCTGTGGCTTTCCAGGGTGCAGCCCACATGGCTCCTGTCACAGGTCAGAATCTGATGCCTGTGGCTCTTCCATGCTGAGGGTACAAGCTGTCAATGGTACTCCTATTCTCAGGTCTGGACGGCAGTGTTCCCCTTCTCTCAGCTCCACTAGGCAATGCCCCACTGGGGATACTGTGTGGGAAATCCAACCCCACATTTCCCCTTAGCACTGCGCTAGTAGAGTTTTTCTGTTGGTATTCTCCCTCTGCAGCAGTTTTCTGCCTGGAGAACCAGGCTTGGCCACACATCCTCTGAAATGTAGGTGGAAGCTGCCAAGCCTCTTTCCTTTTTGCACTCTGCATACTTGCAGGCTTAACACCACATGAAAGCTGCCAACACGTTGTGGTTTTCACCCACTGAAGCAGTGGCCAATTTGTACTTTAGGCCCTTTGAGCTGAGGCTGGAGCCTGGGCAGCCAGGATGTGGGAACAGTGTCTTGAGGCTGAGTAGGGCAGCTGTGCCCTGGGTGTGGTCACTGAACCATTCTTTCCTCCTAGGCCTGTGGGCTGTAGTAGGAGGGAATGCCTCAAAGTTTTCAAAAATGCCTTATAAGCCTTTTCCCCCATTGTCTTGGCCATTAGCACATGGCTCCTTCTCAGTCATGGAATCTCTCTAGCAAGTGATTCTCCACAGCCCACTTACATTCCTCTTCTCAACATGACTTTTCTTTCTCTACTAAATTCCTAGGCTGTAAATTTTCCAAACTTTTATGCTTTGCTTCCCCTTTAAATATAAGTTCCATATTTAAATCATTTCTTTGCTGCTGTATCTCACTGTAAGCTTGTAGAAGCAGCCACATATCTTGAATACTTTACTCCTTGGCAATTACTTAGATCACACGCTCTAGGTAATCACTCTAAAGTTCAACTTTGCACAAATCCCTAGGATGTAGACACAATGCGGCCAAGCTCTTTACTAGGGTGTAACACTGGTGACCCTTGTTCCATTTCCCAATAACTTCCACTTTTCCATCTTACACCTTGGTAGCCTGGACTTCACTGTCCATATCTCTATGAGCATTGTGGTCACATACATTTAACAAGTTTCTAAAGAGTTCCAAACTTTCCCTCATCTTCCTATCTTTTGCTGGGCTCTGCAAACTCTTTCAGCCTCTGCCAGTACCCAGTGACAAAGCCACTTTTACATTTTCAACTGTCTTTACAGCAATACCCCCTAAACAGTACCAATTTTCTGTGTCAGTTTGTTTATACTGCTATAAAGGAATACCTAATGCTGGGTAGTTCATAAGGAAAAGAAGTTTATTTTGGTTCCCTATTGTGTAGGCTGTATGAGTAGTGTGGTGCCAGCATCTGCTCCTTTTGAGGCCTCAGAAAGCTTCCATTTGTGTAGGAAAGGGAAGGGGGAACAGGAGTATCACAAGTCAGGAGAAGGAGCCAGAGTTGGGGAGGTGCCACACTGTGTTAAACAACCAGATCTCCCATGACTCAAAGAAGGAACTCACTGATTATCTCTGGGACAGCACCAAGCCATTCATGAGGGATCCACCCCAATGACCCAGACACCTCCTGCCAGGTCCCACCTCCAAGACTGGGGATTACATTTCAACATAGTATTTGGAGAGTACAAACACCCAACCTGTACCAGATCCCAATTTCCAGTGCACATATCAGAGAGTGGGCCAGTGAAGGAAGCATTGATCTTGAGTGTTGGAGAAAATAAGAGTGCTTTCACTTTTGGGCTATGTTATGATGTGTGCACACTTGGGCTAAGACTTCCCCAGGCCAGAAGAAAGCAAAGACTCTGTAAGGGAGTGAGTGGCAATTTCAGGAGGACAGACAAGTCTTGAAAAGTCTTCATCCCCACAGTGAAGTGGAGAGAACTCAGAGTCCTCAGAAAGCCATCAGCAAGTAGTGGTGCCAGTCAGCTCTAGATTAAACTGTTCTGCAACTACTGCTCCAAGACATTTTCAAGCCATTCCTGAAAAAACCAAACGAACATATAGAACCCCAAAAATGAACCAGATAATGTCTAGCATTCTTTCAGAAAAAAAAAAACACACAACAACCAAAATTGTTCATCAACAATTTAAGCTGGGCAGTCATGGTGGTTCATGCCTATAATCTCAGCACTTTGGGCGGCCAAGACAGGTGAATCACTTGAGGACAGGAGATCGAAACCAGTCCACCTATGTGTACGAAATGCCAACCTATGTGTACGAAAACTACAAAAATTAGCTGGACATGGTGGCACAGGCCTGTAGTCCCAGCTACTCAGGAGGCTGAGATAAGAGAATTGCTTAAACTAGGGAGGCAGAGGTTCTGTGACCTGAGATTGCACCATGCACTCCAGCCTGGGCAACAGAGCAAGACCCTGTTTCCAAATTAAAAAAAAATATAATAGGCATTATTATATACTGAATCCAATCAAAAATTTCCAAACATGAGAAGAAGTAGGAAAATATGGTCCATAACTAGGAGAAAAGTCATTCAGTAAAAACAGACCCAATAATGACAAAGGTACTGGGATTAGAAAAAGGAATGTAAAGGAGCTATTATAAAAGTTATAAATATGTCAAGGGCTGAAGAGTAAACCTTTTTGATGAGGAGGAACACATGTAAAGAGAACAATGGACCTTCCAGCAATAGAACAAAATGAGCATGTGAACAAAAAATATTCTGAATTGGATTTAGAACATATGACAGCATAGAAGAAAGGTTCAGTAAGGCTGAGTCTACATTAACACAAACAAATGAGGAAATGAAGCAAAGGGAGAAAATAAAAGGCTGGATAAAAAATAAACAGTGCACTTCATAGAAATATCAAGCAATCCAGCACCTACGTGTGTGTGAAGGCAGAAAGAAGTTCCAGGAGAAAGCCTGAAGTTAATGAAATAATTGCCTATTTTTATAAATTTGGTGAGACTAGAAACATACAAATTTGGTATTGAAAGACATCCAAGAAGAATAATTATTGAAAAAAATCAGAGCAAGAATTTCCTAATTACACAAGTTCATTTTCAGACTGCTGT
>NW_012105309.1:206492-250806 GCF_000951045.1 Mandrillus leucophaeus
GCCACCATGCCTGGCTAATTATTTTGTATTTTTAGTAGAGACAGGGTTTCACCATGTTAGCCAGGATGGTCTTGATCTCCTGACCTCGTGATCCACCCACCTCAGCCTCCCAACGTGCTGGGAACTACATGCGTGAGCCACCACACCGGGCCTTGGGTGAATTTCTTAATGTCCAGGTGTCCTTGACTGAGAAATGGTAGACTAGGTTCATTCCAAGCAGATGACATTATTTGTGTGCATAGAGGGGAATGCAGAAGGCCAGGCATTTTCTAATGACAACAACAAAAACTAAGACAATTCCTCACTAGCAAACTTGTAGTATAACACAAGACCCAAATATACACTGTCTATGAAAACCCAATGTCTTTATCAAATATAAGGACAAAGATAGGTTGATAGTAAAGGAGCGGAAAGAATTATAGTACGGAATCATTAATCTAATGAAAACAGAATTAGCTGTATTGGCTAATTGGCTATAAATCAAAGTAGATTTTACAGCAAGGTGTATTTTTACTGGTAAGGAGGCTATGTTTTCCAATGATAAAGTTGTTAAATCTCCAAGGACAGATATTATTATTATTAAATTAGTATGCAAGTAATAAGAAAATCTCAAAGTTTTTAAAAAGAAATTGATAGAACTAAGAGAAGAAATTAAAAAATTAACAATTACTATTGAATATTTCAACTCTTTTTCTTTGAAATAGTTTTTTTTAGCAGCAAAGTATAAATAAAGATAGAGAGGACTTGAACAACAGTATCATCCTTTGCGACCTATTGGAGCTCTACAGGACACTCCTCCCAAGAACAGTAAAATGCATTAAAATATTATCTAAGAGAGCTCGTACTGGTCTAAGAAACAAAAAATCAAAGCAATTTAAAATCATATGAAACACAATGTCTATCCACAGTGGAATGTATGAAGCTGTGATTAAAGGAAAATAGCTGGAAAATTCCCCACATATTTGGACATTACTCAACATATTTCTAATGTGTCAAAGGAGAAATTTTAAAATGTTTTCACATGACAGCAAATGGAAACATAACATACCAAAATTTGTGGCAATACAGCTAAAGCAGTGCTTGGAGGGAGATTTATAACATTAACTGCTATTATAATGGGAAGTAGAAAAGCTCAGAAATAGACAATCAAATATTCCACTGTAAAAACCCTGGGGGAAAAAAAGAACAAATGAAGCTGAAAGTAAACAGGAAAATGAGTGAATAAAAAAGAATGTGGACACAAAAGAGAACATTAAAAATAAATAAATGAAAGCTAATTGCTTGAGAGAATGCATAAAATTGTGAGAACTCTCAATAGGTTCATTAGGGGAAAAGAGAAATTGCTAGAAGTCTCAGGTGCACATCCAGGCTTCAGGCAGGCAGGAAACTGAGATTAATCTGCGTTTCAGGGTCAGATAGACGAGTCGCCAACAGGTGGCAGTAACTGCGCGCTCATTCACTCACCTCCTGCAGGTCCGGCCAGGCTCTGGACTCACCGGTCAGCTCAGGAGATGGGAGAGGATGACAGTAGCTCCATGGACTCTGGCCTTAGGCAGAGCATAACTGTAACTTTGGGGTTGTAGGAAGAGGGGAGGTTATCAGGACACCACGTGGAGGTGGTTAGGAATATGGGCTTTGAAGAGAGGGGGATTTTATTTCAAATTGCATCTCTGCCACATAGTAGCTAGGTGACTTTGTCCTCTAACCTTTCTAGGCTCCAGGACCTGCCTCTGTAAACCTGGGTAATACCGCCCTGGCATGTTTGCTTCTGAGGATCAAATGAGATAACTTGTATAAAAATGGCCACGGCCGGGCTGGCTACAAAATTCCCAAGGCTCAGTGCAAAATGGAAATGCAGGACGCCTTTTTCGAAGAACAGCAGAAGAAAGTGTCGTGAAAGGCGGGAGGATATTCAGCTTTCTCAAGCCAATAATTTTTATCGTTTGAAAAACGTAATAGGGATAATATTTATAGAAGAGTAACAACAGAATCATATAAATCCCCACCAGAAATCAGCGTCATCGTTTTAATAGAATAAATAATATTACTTTATTAATCGGATCTAGAAGATTCCAATAATTTTTCTGGCCAACTTTTCTGTCAATTAATTTATTAGGTCATCGAACCCCACCAGAAATCAGTGTCATCATTTTAATAGAATAAATAATATTACTTTATTAATTGGATCTAGAAGATTCCAATAATTTTTCTGGCCGACTTTTCTGTCAATTAATTTATTAGGTCATCGAAGTTTATGCCTTGAACAACTTCATTTTTCCTTTTGAAAAGGATCTGCTGAAGCAACTGTTTCTGGAACATTATCTAACCTCTGACAACACTGGGATAAATTATTTTGACACAAATTTTAGTATATCTGGAGCTGCTGGTTCTTGTGGAACTATTTTTTTCAAAGGATTAAACTCTAAGCAAATCAGTTTTATGGAAGTTTGAATTTAATTTTAAATGTAAATTTCTCCTGTGGAATACTGATGCATCTTCTGACATGTTCTGTAAGTTGCAAAGACTCACAGCCGACCAAATGTGGCATCATGACTTGTAACTTATTCAAAACTCTTGTTTTTGAATTCTATTGTTGTATCTTTAACAAAAAGAACTTTATTTTTAAAATTACTCGACTTGTTAATAATTGATTGATCAGAAGTTTTCTTTTCTTTTTTTTTTTTTTTTTTGGCTCACTGCAGCCTCAAACTCCTGAACTCATGTGATCCTCCTTCCTCAGCCTCCCAAGTAGCTAGAACTATGGGCATGTGCCACTGTGCTCAGCTAATCTTTTTTTTTTTTTTTTCAAAATGGGATCTAACTATACTGCCCAGTGTGGTCTCCAATACATGACTTCAAACATTCCTCTAACCTCAGCTTTACAATGTGCTAGGATAACAGGTGTGACCCACCATGCCCGTCCCATCAGCAGTTCTGTGACTATCATTATATATTTAATTTCTATTTCTGAGCCTTGGATAACTCCTTGAAGAACTCTAAACCCTCTGAGGAATTCCACGAACTCCCTGCCATACTCTATCCCTGGTATACTCTCTCCCTGGTATACACTATCCCCAGTATACTGTATCCCTGGTATACTCTATCCCTGGTATACTCTATCCCTGGTATACGCTGTCACTGGTATACTCTATCGCCGGTATACTCTGTCACTGGTATACTCTATCCCCGGTATAGTCTATCACTGGTATACTCTCTCCCTGGTATACTCTATCCCCACTCTATCCCTGGTATACTCTCTCCCTGGTATACTCTATCCCCAGTATACTCTATCCCTGGTATACTCTATCCCTGGTATACTCTCTCCCTGGCATACTCTCTCCCTGGTATACTCTCTCCCCAGTATACTCTATCCCTGGTATACTCTATCCCTGGTATACTCTCTCCCCGGTATACTCTCTCCCTGGTATACTCTATTCCCAGTATACTCTGTCACTGGTATACTCTATCCCTGGTATACTCTCTCCCCGGTATACTCTCTCCCTGGTATACTCTATCCCTGGTATACTCTGTCACTGGCATACTCTATCCCTGGTATACTCTATCCCTGGTATACTCTCTCCCTGGTATACTCTATTCCCGGTATACTCTGTCACTGGTATACTCTATCCCTGGTATACTCTCTCCCTGGTATACTCTATCCCTGGTATACTCTATCCCCGGTATACTCTGTCACTGGTATACTCTATCCCTGGTATACTCTATCCCCGGTATACTCTATCGCCGGTATACTCTCTCCCTGGTATACTCTATCCCTGGTATACTCTGTCACTGGTGTACTGTATCCCTGGTATACTCTATCCTTGCTATACTCTGTCACTGGCATACTCTATTGCAATGTCCACGGGCACACTTTTGTTTTGTGATTCTCTCCTCCCAATTTGCTATCTGAGCACCTATGGTTCCTGTCCCGGTGCTCAGGTCAAGGGGTAAATATTTGTGCAGAAGCTCCAAGGATGACTCTGAGAATGCACAGGCACAGAGGTTTCGGGGCTGCCTCCACACAGAGACCCTCCTTTCACCCCAGGGCTGAGGACACTGCTGCTGCTGCTGCTGCCGCCTCCCATCCCGGTCTGTTGCCATCTTCCTTCCCAGTCCAGACGTGCCTGGGCCACTCCAAGGCCCTGTGCTCAGGGCAGCAAGCTTTAGCATGTGGCCTTCATGTCCCTTGGCCTGAGCCTGCCCACCTCGACCCCTTCATAGCCACTCTGCCCATGCGCCTGCTCCATTGTCTCAGTGGGCTTCACTTACAAAACACAAGTTCAAAGAAAAAACTAAGAAGGTCAAGAGGGTGTCAGCAGAGCCTGATACCAGGCACTGACCCTTCTGAGGGCATGTCCCTGTGTCACTGCCCAGTCCTCAAGCTCAGGAAGTTGGCCCTGCCTCCAGCGTTGAGAGCCAGTAAAAGTGCTTCTGTTATTTACCATTGAGGACACAGTGCAAAGAAACTTTGCTTTCTACAATTACAGATATGAGAGACTTTGCTTTCTGGGAGCCTCTCTGAAGGAATGCCCACTCTTGCCCGGGGAATTGAACCAGTTTGCCGCAGATAACAGCCTCTGGTTTGGGAAAAACTCCTTGTCTGTGCTGGTGCATAGTCTTCCTTGCTGAAGCAAGATAATCACGCTACCTTTAGGACAAAAGTACTCCTCCCTTGATCTTTCTCAAACACGTCATCACCAGGATGAACACTGCTATGAAGGAGTCACGTTGGGCTGTTCCAGGAAAAAAGAAGCAGCTGCAACCATAGGAATCTTCATGGGAACAGTCAGCCCAGCTGTCCTTGAGCAACCAGGCCAATGTTACCTAAGCCCTGGTGGCTTCTTCCCCAGGGACACAGAGGCGCTGCATGTCACAGTGACTTTCCTATTTCAGAGCAATTTCACCTTCTTCCCTAACAAGGTCACACAAATGTACTGAGATCTAGAGAGGACAAGTATAAAACCACAACGCTATCGGCTTTGCGATAGGATTATAGGAGAAATTCATGCTCTTCTATGTGTGAGTTTTTAAAAGCGAGTGTATTACTTTTATAATAATCATGTTAGGCATAGGAGTCATTAAGAACATATCCATCGGGAGTGATGCCACACATGAAAAAGATGGGAACCACTTTCTTAACTCAAACTCTCATTTACATATAAGAGTTATGTAATAACTCCAGTAAGGCCCCTTGCCAAGTACCATGGCATTTCCTTAAGAATATTTACTCAACAAAGAAAGAGGTGTGACAACCTAATTCGATGTGTGAATCTAGATTGAACATGTACTCAGAAAAATCGACAGCCATCAAGTTATTCTTGGAACAATTTCAATGTCTATGCACACACTTTTGTTTTGCAATAATTTACTGACAGTTTGCTTCCTGAGCACCTACGGCTCCTGTCCCAGTGTTCAGGCCAGGGAATTTTTCTTGTTCATGTGCATAAATGGTATTGTGATTGATGTGGGAATTTTTTCCTTATTTATAACAGATCCAGGCTGAGATAATTAGGGTGAAGTGTCACGACATTTGCCTGTTACTTTCAAGAGGTGACAGCGACATAGAAAGTATATTTTTAAAATTATTTATTAATTTAGAGCACATATAGACTTTTTTTTTTCACGTTCAGTTTTTCTGTTTGGCTTCCTTGGCCAGGAATAAATAGTTTTAGTGTCAGGAATGAATGAGTCTGTCCCTCAATTCCAGCCTGCTCGACACAGAGGAAAACAAAGCCCTGACAGAGGAAGTGACGCCCTGGTGAGGCAGCGGCAGCCCCAGATGCAGATTCTTTTAGCAGTTCTGAGGGCATCCAACCCAGCCCTCTCTTTGCATACCCCATCAGAAACTTTCTTTCATGATAAGAAAGACATTAAAGATCTTGGTCATACAATGCATTGCAGCTTTCTTTAAAAACACCTCTGGCCTGCCTCAAACTGTGAATTCTTAAAGTGTGACATTTTCAGTGTAGACCATGGCTCGAGGCTCGTTGTCCCCAAGGCCGTCACTGCTACACTTCCATGACAGTATAGACATTGACACTGGGGACTGCTCGTCTCTCGAACTTCCCTTAGATCCAAAGAGGGAGGAACCAGGATGAATGCCACTTATTTTCCCGTGAAAAGCCCCACCCTTGAGCATCTGGCACCAGGGTCTCTGTTCATTGCCTGTGGCCACCGATTGCTACTCTGGGTTATGGAGGAAGGACAGAGTCCTGAGAGTCCCCAGAGACCTCACACAGCCCTGAAAACACAGGGCTTCTGCAGAAATGGGCCCCATCACCAACATGGAGACCACGTGGAGGCCTTGCAGCCCCACTCCGTGCTTCTCCACCAACTCCCAGTGGCAGTGAACTCCCTTAGCGCTGATGTCTGTGGAAAGCAGAGAAAGCCTGGCTCCCAAAGCCCTGAAGTCCTGTGGAGCGGACGTTCCCTGAGTGACGGTGTGAATGGAAGGAACTCAAGTGTGGGCCATAGGCCACCTCCTGGCCGGGCCTGGGTGGACTCTGAGGGGACACATGTAGTCACAATCCTACCCTCCCATTCTCCTTCTCAGAGGAAGCAAGTGGGCACCCATCTGCCTCATCTCTGTCCCGGGGGGAAGACGGGGAGTTTCAGGGCAACTTTCGCATGAATTTCACCAGTTCGGATCTGCTGGGAGGACGGGGCCCACCATGCTCCTGGTACTGCCAGAAGCCGTGAGCCCCTCCAGGGCCCCTGGGTTTGAGCCAACCCTGTATCAGCCCCAGGAGCTGAATGTTCCAGCAATGGATAGAATTAGATGGAACCAGCTCACAGTTTGGCCTGAGACTGTCCCTAGACATTCAGGAAAAACAGGACATCCCACAGAGCAGGCAGGTGATCTCCAGTTCACAGGCCCTGAGTCTGTTCCCCTATAAGAAAGGCATTGCCCCTCACTCCATTCACATCCCAGGTCCCAAATGGCCAAGACAGAAAGAAGTCCTGGTCCTATGAGCAGAACAAGGGGATGTCCTGGGGCTTCCTGAGTCCAAATTTGCCTAGGAGCTCCTAGGTGTACTTTGCTGTCAGAGGGCCATTTCTCTGATGCCCCGGTAAGGTGGTCAGTTTCAATCACTGTAATCACTAACATGGCAGGCAATACCTGTTACGAACTCTGCCCAGTGACCAGGGGCCAAGACCTGTTTAGGTGGAAGGCTCGGTGTCCTCCCCAGCCTCAGCTTGTGGTGAAGCTCCCAGCCATCGCCCATGAGGGTTCTGTATCTTCTCTTCTCATTCCTCTTCATATTCCAGATGCTTCTTCCACGTGAGATGGGTCAGGGAAACAGGAGGCTTGGACAAGTGAAAACATGGGGTAGAGACTCTCTCTGGCCACTCTCTCACCTCTTTCTCTCTCATCCAAGTACTAATTAGGCCCACCCCTGCTTAGCTTCACGGGTCGGCCTCTGCTAAGATCAGAGGAGATCAAATGTGTTCAAGGTGGTATGGCCGTAGACACTGTCTCTCTTTTTCTCTGTCTCTTATGTCTGTATCTCTCCCTTGTCTCTCTTTCTTCTTTCTCTGCCTCTAGTATTTCTCTCAATGTCAGGGCACTCCCTCTCTCCCTGTCTCCCCTACAGCCTGACTCCCTTTCTCTCTTTCTCTCTTTCTTCTACGCTCACTTCTAGACTGAGTAGATTGCATGCCTTGCTTTATTGAACCAAACTCTACTTCCTTCAATATGAAAGGAGTTTAAAAGCCTCATGGCTGCCTCACTCCCTCTTGTAAGCCAGAGGGGCCCAGTAGCTTGTAAATCTCATCTCCTCCCTGATTTTCACTCTATGACCGCTAAAACGATGGTTGAAACCTATCAGGTGACTTTTATTTTTCAATAAAAGCGAGAAATTTTGATTTTATCCAAAGAAGTAAGTAAAGAATGTCATTTTCTAAATTTTGAATTTAAAGTGTAGATTTGAGTGACCTAGAGAATTTTAGGGAATGATAAGGCACAGCCCGTACTTCGGGAAGTTGTGTTTGGGACGCTGGCCCTTCGTCTTTTCAGATGGAAGGCCCTGGAGAACGCTTACCCTCTGTGGCTGCTCTAGGTTCACAGAACAAAAAAGCCTATTGAACGCCACTTTTAAAATCGAATGCCTAATTTGATTTTCTCCTTGATATTATAAGAATAAAATAAAAGGGTGAAGGAAGAAAAGGAGAGTGGAAGGGAGGGAGAGAGAAAGATAATTTGAGACCAAGACCTGGGATATCAAATCTGATAGAAATTACATTGGAAAAGCCTCATTTTATCCATATTGTTTATGGGTTTGGGTTACAGAGAAGCAGCGGCGTTCCTGGAGGCACCAGACACCGGCGAGATTCCACCACTTAGGAGAGTAGGAAGGAAGAGACAAAAGGGAGGGAGGGAGGAGGGGAAGGAGGGAGGACAAATGGAAGGGTGAGATGGAGAACAGAATTTAGAGATTAGAAACAATTCATTACAAAGATTTACTTCTACTATTAATTATTGTTTTTAATTGTAAGCTACTTTATTTTTCTTTTCTTTTTTTTTTATTCCCAGCCTCCCTCCCACTGCTCCTCCCTGTCCCTCTTTTTTTTTCTTTGTTTTTTTTTTTGAGACGGAGTCTCGCTCTGTCACCCAGGCTGGAGTGCAATGGCGCTATCTCGGCTCACTGCAACTTCCACCTCCCAGGTTCAAGTGATTCTCCTGCCTCAGCCTCCTGAGTAGCTGGGATTACAGGTGCCCACCACCACGCCAAGCTAATTTTTGTATTTTTAGTAGAGACAGGGTTTCACCAGGTTGGCCAGGCTGGTCTCAAACTCCTGACCTCAGGTGATCCACCCACCTGAGTCTCCCAAAGTACTGGGATTAGAGGCGTGAGCCACTGGGCCCGGCCCTAAGGTACTTTTATATTAAATTCACATTAAACAATTTCTACCCTTTGAGCCACATCTTTTTCTTCCATCTCGGTTCAAATACTTAATGGACTTCATGATTTGGAAAGCAGAGGTTACTGGCCTGTGTGTGTAAATGGAGATAGGGTAGCTTTGAGGTTACTTTTTTGTGGTGGAGCTGAATTCTCAAAAAATCCTTGTTGAGCTCCTACCTGAGCCCATCTGGAGGCCCCGGTCACTTAGCAGAGATCAGTCTTTCACATTCTGGTTCCAGGAACTAAGCATCCCCAAACCACAGCAGGGCCAGCCTCCTTTTAAGAAACTGAGGTTCACATAATCATTCACTCATGTCTCATGATTATAATGAAAAAGCCCAGACTTGGAAAAGAAACTCACCGCAGACTGATTCAAGATGATACTGACACAGGCTTTGTGCCTTTCTAACATGGGATTTTGAATTCCAACACCCTATCGCTCCTATTGTTCTTTGGTTTGTTTATCGTTTATTGCTTCTTTTTTTTTTTTTTTTTCTTTTTCGCAGACGGATTCAAGATGATACTGACACAGGCTTTGTGTCTTTCTAACATGGGATTTTGAATTCCAACACCCTATCGCTCCTATTGTTCTTTGGTTTGCTTATCGTTTATTGCTTCTTTTTTTTTTTTCTTTTTTCATTTTTTCCTTTCTTCAGGTTTTTCTAAAGACATAAGAAATCCTGCTAGCTGACACAGGAATCAAGGTGTGTGTGTTCTGAATATTTGCTCTACAAGCTTGAAACAGATTGGCACCTATGGCCATGACAGAATAAAATGCTGCAAAAAGTAATGAGGAGTCCAAGAAGTTGCTGTGGTTGATGTGGGTTCAGAAAGGGCTCCCTCAGCAGAGACATACGACATGTAAACCAAATGAAGCTACGGTGTTCAAAGACGTGGAATCTTGGTCTTAGTAAATGTAACTGTGACTGTGTAATGTTGGTTTTGGACAAGCCAATCTCTGACATCCTTGGAATGTCCTTCCCAGCTCCCCAGACCAGAGGTCAGGGATGGTACAGGAGAAATTTTTTAGGTTGCTCCTACAGTAACCCAAAACCAACAAGAGCAATAGGATGTTAGAATTCAAAACCCCAAGTCAGAAAGACACAAAGTCTGTGTCAGTATCATCTTGAATAAATCCACGGTGAATTTCTTTTCCAAGCCTGAGCTTTTCCATCACGATCATGAGCTGTGAGTGAATGATTATGAGTCGTATGTTTCTGACAAGGAGACTGGCGCTGCTGTGATTTGGGGGAGGCTTAGTTCCCAGAACCTGGAATGCTTTCCAGGTTCATTGACATCTGTTCCCTTTAGGTCCCTTGACCTTCCCCAATTATTCCCATTGTTTTCCTATAACCTGTGCTTTGCTCCTCCTACTTCCTCTCCTTGCATGCCCTCACCAACCCCATATCTTCCCTGAAGACTGTGACTCATTATTGTCCCAGCTCAAAGACCTTTTTCCTCCTGGAATCAGGGTGATCCTCTAAGGAGGGAACGCCCTGACCTCCTGTTCTTCACAAGCACTCCCTCCTTCTGGTTTAGGCTGCTTATGCAATTGTGCTTCCTGCTCATGTGGATACAGTTTTACTTCTCCATTAGTCTATGAGCTCTCTGCAGGTATGGACTTTCTCTTATTCATGTATGCACTGGTCGTTGAGGAAGAGGTGTTACTTCATAAATTATTATACATTTAATGGCAAAATTGAATTGCACAAAGCATTTCCTCACATCTAGACATAATTTCGATTCATGTAAAAGCTCTTAAAAACAGGTCCTTTTAGAAGCTACAGTTAAATGAGGGCAATATAGCACAGAACACAACGAGAAGGGAGCAAATATTAAGAAGAAAGACAGCATAGACTCTAAGGGGAAGCATCAAGATACCTGCCTAGCCCTGCCCTCTCTCATTGGGAGGGTTTGATAGTTAAATCATGATCTCTGCAGGAATACTCTACATGTCTATGAAGCTCTCTGCTTCTTGATATTAACTCTTCACTTCATGTGCATACCATCAACCTCTGGCTAAATGCATTTTCGTCTAAAATAATCCGTTGGATTTCCTAGAGTATCAAGATTGGAAAAAAAAATCAGACCTAGAGATTTTGTCTAGATCCTTTAACAGGGCCAAGAGGCGAGGGAGGCACCAGATGCAGGTGCAAAATTTGGGGATCAAAAACTTCTGTACTCAAGATAGATGATCTTATAATGCATTTTTTTTGTAAAAAATAATTGATTCCAAAGTAACCCATGATCAACAAAATATTCCAGTTTTAAATAAAGACAGAATCTAATCCTGCTATTGCCCAGCTCAAACTTACCTACCTCACCTTGATCCCAGGCCTGTCTAATAGTGTATTTATTTAGTCATTTAATTTTTATAACATGTGACATTTTTAGTTTGAGTGAATTTGTTGCTCTCCTGGTGCCTGGAAGTTTAGGTAGAGTCTACATTACATAACCCATGATATTTGCAATGTCCATATACTCAAAAGTTATTCACAGACATTTTTCTCCCTTAAAGACAATTTTTGTGGCCAAAGTATTTATTTGCTACACCACTGAGTTTTATTTTACTAGATGTAGTAGGCATAATAATGGCCTCCCAAAGATGTCCACATCCTAATTCCTAGAACCTATGAGTATGCTTCTTTACGTAGCAGATAAGAATTAATGTTAGCATATAGAATTAAGGTTGCTAATCAGCTGACTTTCAAATAGGGAGGTTATCTTAGATTAGGTAAATGAGACCAATGTAATCAAAAGCATCATTAAATTTGGAAAGAGAGACAGAACAGTCAATGTCTTCATGATGTGATGTGATATGAGAATGACTTGACAGGCATTGCAGGCTTTGAGATGAAGAAGCCACAAGCCAAGAAAGCTGGGCAGCTTCTAAAGCTTGAAAATGCAAAACAAAACAAAACAAAACACCAAACAAAGATTCTCACTTAGAGACTCTAGAAAGGAACACAGTCCTGCTGACACCTTGATTTTGGATATTTTATTCCCCCAAAGTGTAAGATAATTAATTAGTGTTGTTTAAAGCCACTAAAGTTAATGACAATTTGCTACTTCAGCAGTAATTCACAAATACACTTGACCCTTGGTATCCCGTGAGGGATTGGTTTCAGGCCCTCTGTGGATATGAAATTCCTCAGATGCTGAAGTGATTGATGTAAAATGGCATGGTATTATCATATAACCTTTGCATTTCCTGCTATGTACTTTAAATCATCTCTAGATTACCTGTAATACCTAACTCAATGTATATGCTAAGTAAATGGGTGTTATCTTATATTGTTTAGGGAATAATGACCAAAAAAAAGCCTATACATGTTCAGATCAGACACATTTCTTTCCTGAATATTTTCAGATGTTGAACCCGTCAACACAGAGGGTCGACTATACCTTGGTTTCAAATCATGAATTGAGCAAAAATTAGTAACACAAAAGACCTAAGCCTACGTTTGTTTAATGGAGAAAAAAAATGATGAAAACTCACAACAAGTTACTGAACTTAATATGTTTTTTTTCATAGAAACGACCAAGGCTCATAGGAGAGACAGAGAAGAGGGAAGCACCATTTTTAAACCATCAGATTTCATGAGAACTCACTCACTAATACAAGAACAGCATGGGAGAAACTGCCTCCATGATCTAATCAACTCCCACCAGATTCCTCCCTTGACATATGGGAATTACAATTGGAGATGAGATTTGGGTGGAGACACCAAGCCAAACCATATCAGGACTCCAGCAATTCTTTCTCTCACTTGCTCTATCTCTTATTCCCCTCTACTGCATCTATACGAACTAAAAGAAAAACACTTCTTGGACACACAAGAGCTGTCATCTTTTGTGTTTGCCCAGTTTTTAAGGGAAACCCTATGAAATGGGTGCCTACACAGTCCCCACATCCGACCACACTTCTTTCCCTCACTGCCACTCAAACCTGACTTCTGTCACTAGGGTCATAATGCCTTCTGCATGACCTAACTCAGCCCTGCCTCTGCCCATTGATCTGACCCCTAATTATGTGGTCACTGGAAGCTGCTCTCAGGTGTCCTTGCCCAAAGGGACATACAGCACACAGCCTGTGGAGGGTGGAGGAACCAACTGCAAGGTGGGTTTCCAGTAGGACCAACTGGGGTTAAAGAAGGAGTGGGAGGAAATAAAGAGGATTGCTTTCAGGGTGCAAGTGTAGGAGACAGGAATGTAGACAACAGCTTTCAGCCTCCACTTTACTTTCTAGTGGCATTATTATTATTATCAGTATTATCATCACCATCATTATTTGCCATGGTTTGAGTGTTTGTGTCTCTCCCCCAAAATTCATGCTGAAATCTAATCCCCAATACGATAATATTAAGAAGTGGAACCTTTGGGAAGGGATTAGTTCATGAGGGCAGAGCCTTCACAAATAGTTAAGACCCTTGTAAAAGAGGTCCTAGAGAGCTCCCTTTCCCTTTCTACCTTGTGAGGGTCCAGTTAGAAACCACCATCTATAAGGAATGGGCTCTCACCAGACACCAAATCTGCCAGGGTCTTGATCTGGGACTTCCCAGCCTCTGTGAGTGACGCATTTCTATTGTTTATAAATGACTCATTCTAAGTTAGTTTGTTATAGTATCACAAAAGGACTAAGACATTTTCATCATCATCATCATTATTACTATCACAAAAGTCCTATTGCTGAGGCCAAGGAGGCAAAATCCTCACAGCCTCTGTGTTAAACTGTGTGATTTATTTAAAATATTTTACCAGAAACATTACTTTTATTCCAGGTCAGGATCACTAAACAAAAATAGATCTCTATGTGGTAAAATGTTCAAATACTGATTGAAAATTTCGAAGTGGAAACATTTAATTTCTACCTTTCCCCTGGTCCAAGGGAAAATGTAAGAAACATACTTAGTTCATTTACTGAGAGTTTCATGCAGTTGTCTAAGGACAGAGGTAAATGAGGAGCAAGAATGAAGACTTGATCGATGGCAGGCTGAGGAGGGGGCTGGAGGAGGCTGCTTGTGCCCAGAGAGACTGAGGATAGGCAGATTAGAGCATCCTCACCAGACCCCCTCCCAACCCAGGAGGTGATACATGGGCTAAAATATTAAAGAAATTGTTCACTGATACCCTTACCTTGTTCCAAAAATAATTTGACATTATCCTAGTGTGATGAGGATTTTCTAAGAGATGACGGATGAATTTGTACACCCCCCAAGAATGGGTAAGCAGGAAAACCCACTCAGCATCTCCTCCCAGAAGAATGCTTACCGTGACAATGCTGTCTCTTTTAGGATGCGATTGTGGATGGTATGTAGTTAGAAGTAAAAATGTGTTCAACCTTAGCATAAAATCAGAAATGAATACTAATTGAGTTGCTGAACGATTTCCCAGTGGAAGAAGGTGGTACTCTTTCTCAAGTCTTTTCCTACCATAATCTTTCGCCGAGAGACAAAACTGGAATGAGCTAGAAAGATAAGCCTGTGCCATCAATGATCTCTGTGTCCTAGGAGACCCCTATGATTGGTCAGTGTGTTGTTGACAATTTCCAGGGTGGTGATGGGGAGGACAATGGAGAGACAGTGATCAACTCCAAGGCTTTAACTAAGCCTGCAGCAGAGAAATTTGTGGTTACCAACAAAGGAGTTTCCTTAGGGACAGAGTAGCGATATATCCAGATTGTCTGGGGGCAGTCCCAGTTTATGTCTGTTGTTCAAGCATAACCATCAATAATAGGCCCCTAAAAAGTATTTCTGTTTGGGTTATAAATTATTTGGTGAGCTTGCTTAGGGAGCACTAGCCTTTACCCACTTGACCCACCATGCTCCACCTGATGCAGAGTTTCCCCTTTGTTAGGAAAGTGCAAGTCAGACAACCTTTTATGCACGACCCTGTTCATTCTCTAAACCTCTAGCTCTTTTGCTGTCAAACACACAGAGCTGGTTTATCTCACCAGAGATGTGTTCCTTTATTCAAAAAACATTATCTTTCTTTCTTAGCAAGAAAGACTGTAAATTAAGCAAAAGTTTTGATTGTGGATAGAGTTCAAATCCCAGCTCAATCACTATTTGTATAACCTACACTGACTTGCTCAGAGAAAATGCCTATCCCTTATAAAAGTTACGTCAACTAAGATACCACTTTCAAGATTCATGGTACGTGATAGGTGTTCAAGAATGTTCATTCTTACTGGAGTGACAGAGGAGTTTCAGCATTATTTTATTAAATTCTGTAAACTTAAGTTATGCTAACATTTAATAAGTGAAATTCAGTATGTTCCTACAATTTTAGATCTTATCTAAGACCATCTTTCTCCCACACCCAAAACGGCCAAAGTTTCCCTACCAGCCTCTAATTCTATGGACCCTAAAAGGCAAAGTTGTCCTTATTAAGTTTTTAATTTTAGGGATTTTTTTGGAGACATTCCAGGCGTTATGGAGGAAAGTAGTATCTTGTATGATTTCAGGTATCCAGAAGTTGACTTAAAAGTTCTTCTTACAGTTTAGGTTGATTTACATTTCTCTAATGACAAGTGATGGTGAGCTTTTTTCATATGTTTTTTGGCTGCATAAATGCCTTCTTTTGAGAAATGTCTGTTCATATCCTTCACCCACTTTTTGATGGGGTTGAAACTCTTGTGGTGATCCTAGATAAAACACAACTTTCTGTGTGGACAGGTATTTGGTAGCAATTGACTTTCCCTAAGATTTTTTTTTTTTTTCTGAGATAAAGACTAGGAGGTTGGCACTATAGCCATCACCAAATAAACAGGAGACACTGGAGCTTTGAAAGGTTGAGTTATTTGCACAAGATCACTCAGTTAATGAATGACAGAGCAAAACTTTGAAACAAGGGTTATCTGATTTTAGAGCTCTTTTGCTCTTAGGTACAAAAAAAAAAATCTCTATTTCCACAAAGACCACAGCTTACATCATAGCTTGGCTGATTTCTCTGATGTCTACGTCTCAGCAACAATCTGTCTTTTGGCTTCTCAACACATACTGATTATTAATGAAGGGTAACCACTGTTAGAGAGGTCAAAAGGTATGCATCCCTGAGTTTCCTCCCTGCTTTCCTTTCTTGTTTTCTTCCTTCCTTTCTGCCTTAGTCCATGTGGGATGCTATTGAAAAGTAATATAAACAGGGTGACTTATAAAGAACAGAAGTTTACTTCTCACAGTTCTGGAGGCTGGAAGTCCAAGATCGAACACCATCACTGGTGTCTGGAGAGAGCCCGCTTCCTTCTCTGTGTTGTCACACGGTGAAAAGTACAAACAAGCTCCTTCAGGCCTCTTTTTATAAGGGCAGCAATTCCATCAGAAGGGCTTTGGCTTCATGACTTAATCACCTCCGCAAAGCCCGTACCTCCTAATATCATCGCCACCTTGGGGGTTGGCATTTCAACAGATGAATGGGGAGACACAAACATTCAAACATTTAGGCCGCAGCATTTCCTTACCTCCTTCCTCCCTCTATCAATGTATTCATCTATGTATTGATTCTTTCACTCAAGTCTCATTTGTTTAAGCAAATACATGAGAACCTTCTCTCTGCTAGGTACTGCTCAGGGGCTGAGGAAGTAAGGTAATCAGACAGTGCCTGTTACTTTAGAAGCTCACAGTGTGGAGAAGGAGAGAGATGTAGAAATAATATAAAGCAACACAGATGTGGAGGGGAAAGAGACAAGAAAGAATTTCAGTGCTCTACCTTGTATACTTTCTGCTGTTTAATTCCTTTACCATAAGAATGCATTGTACTACATGGATTAAGAAATCCTTTGGCCGCTAATGGGTCACCTAGTTGTAACCTATGCAAGACTTTGACACGGTAAGAGTCTGCCTAGAATTATCTCTTTTAACTGGGTAACAAAAAAACAAAAAAAAATCAAAAATTGAACTCGACAAAGGAAAAAAGGTAATTTCCATTTACAGAATTTCTTCTCCTTTTTTAGCTTCTAAAATGGGTGGTTTTCAAAAAAAAATATGTTCTTATTTATAAGTGTGAGCTAAGCTATGAATACAAAAAGGCATGCAGAGTGATATGATGGATTTTAGAGACTCAGATGGTGGGCAGGGCTAGGGATACAAAACTACACATTAGGTAAAATGTACTCTACTCAGGTGACAGGTGTACTAAAATATCAGAATTCACCACGATGTAATCCCATCCATGTAACAAAAAACTCCCTGTACCCCAAAAGCTATTGAAATTTGTAAAGAAGAATTTAACCTCTCCTTCATGATTCATGAAGCACTTTCAGATCTTGAAATAATGTAATGCCAATGGTATTAAATATTGGTTTATTTAATCCATAGATGTGTGGAAACAGGCAGTTGACAGAAAGTAATCGTGCATTAACTCAAAATTCAATTTTAATCAAAATGCTATTTTAAAATAGCTGCCCTTACATGGTCTGGCATTAAAAATAAACTTTTTTATAGACTGGAAAAAACACAATTTTTTTAAAGGGTGGTTTTCTTTGTATTTCCAAAGGGAAAGCTGACAGATGCAGGGATATGAAAAGAATGAGGATAGATGAATAAATGGATGAATCCTCAAAATCACTATTGTATAATAATTTATTCTGAGGGAAAAGAGGCACCAAACCTCAGAGCCATAAGCAGAAATGAAAATCCACCAGAAAATGCAAAATTACTCGGAAGCCCTTCTATTTGAACAGGAGAAGACTTGGATCTGTAATCACGAGTTCATAGATGGAACATTCTAAGGTTACACCCATGCGTAATTTGAACATTTGAATCAGGAATGCAAGCTTTTTCTCTCTGGTTGAACTGTTGTTGTTGTTGTTGTTGTTCTTCTTCTTCTTCTTCTTCTTTCTTCTTCTTCTTCTTTTTAAATTTTGCAGTGATTTACTTTAAGTGGATTCATTTGCTCTTGAGAAGAAGCATCACCACTAAGGGATGCTTTATTTTATTTCTGAAAGGCATTTGCAGGTAGCTCAGCATATCTCTTTTGTCATTTTTGCATCACGCTCTTGTGGTGTGCTTAGCCACACACATGCAGAAATTGGCTAAAATGAAACAAAAGTGCAATAAAATGCTGCTTCTTGGATTTAAGTATTAGTTACCCAAAAATATTTCAAAAAAGGCCCATTTATTTGCTGTATGTTCATTTTTTAAAATTTCAATTTGTTTTAGGTACAGTAGGTACATGCACAGATTTGTTACATGGCAATATTGCATTATGCTGTGCTTTGGAGTATGGATCTCATTACCCTGGTAGTGAACATAATACCAGAGAGGTAATTTTTTAACCCAGCTCCTCCTTCCACCCTCTAGTAGTTCACAGTGTCTATAATTCCCATATTTGTCCATGTCTGCTCAATGCTTAGCTCTCATTTATAAGTGAGAACATGCAATATTTGGTTTTCTATTCCTGTGTTAGTTTCCCAACTGAATTCAAACTCATTCCCAGATCACTTGTCCTCGTCAATTAATGTACACTGGAGAAAGAGCTACCTTCGGGCTGTGAGGTCATCGTATAATCCTGACCACTCATTTCCCATCATGAGACTGCTGTTCCTTCTGTTTCTCCTTCTTGGATGTCTAATACAAACAGCCTCAGGTAAGCTATGAGTCCACCTGGAGGATGATGAGGTGGATGCCCTTGGAGCTGACATGGGCCAAATTAATTCATCAGCCAACGATGCACTGAAATATGGAGTAACTGAACAGCCGCATAGCTGAGAAAAAGCACAGCATGTACAACAAATTTCATTTTACAAATCAGGAGAGAGAAGCTTAAAGAAATTTAAAATTTTTTCCCAAGATTACCTTAATCTAGTTGTTGCAATAGATACCAGAGTTAACTAACAATTGTGATAGATAACATTAATAGTAGGCATCACAGCTTACAAACCATTTCCATGTGAATCAAAACAATGGCAACAACAACACTAGTACTAACAACAAATAATGCTGACCACTTTCTCTTTACCAGACATCACAGCAAAGATGTGTTGTGTTTTCACATATTATCTCCCACGTACTCCTCATAACAATATTTCTGGGGCAGGTTTTTTTTAGCCCTGTCTTATGAGTCTAAAAAAATGACATCATTTGTCCAAAGTCACAAGGATTGTATATGGTGAAGCCTAGATTCAAGCTTAAGTTGGTTTGATTCCCAAGATTACCCTCTTACCAAATACTCAACAGTACCTGAAAATAGATTTACTTATTAAATTATATACAGAAACGAACAGTTTTAAATATGGGTATGTCCCATGCAACACTTGGGACAAGCTTATACTACAAGATTATTCATTGTTTATCTGATATTCAAATTTAACTAGAGGTCTCTCATTTTCCTGGCAATCTTCTGCATATGTTAGCATGGGCCAGGTAACGATGTGGTGAAAACAACGTTCAAATCTTGGTATCCTAAAAGAGCAAAGATTTAATTCCCACTTCTGGTACAAATGCATCATGGCCACAGGGCTGCACTGCTCACTGTAGTTGCTCAGCTCCCCCTGGTGGAGCAGCCACCACCTTGACTACTGTTGGCCACTGCAAAGGAAAGAGCTCTGAGGTTCTCACACTTGCAGATAAGGGTTTCAGCCCTGAAAGGACATATCACTTCTGCTCAAAATTTATTACTCAAGTAAGTCTCAAAGGTAGGGAGGCAATCCTACTTTGTGTCAAGAAAATAGCCAGATCTATTTGGTGAACAGCCTAACAACCTGATTGTGATAGATAGATGATTGATGATAGATGACAGAGATAGATGATTAGATAGGTAGATAGATGGATAGATAGATAGATAGATAGATAGATAGATAGATAGATAGATAGACAGATGGTTAATAGAATATAGATGATAAAGGATAGATTACATAGATGATAGACAGATACATAGCTATAGATATGGATGTAGATTCAGATATGAATATATACCTGTATCTATACATGTATCCTTCTCTTCTTATGAGAGATTAGGAGTGTCTGTGACTCACATAGCAAAACCTGGCTGCCAATAACTATAGTTGTGGTGGATGGATCAGGAATTAGAAACCAAGATTCCTAATCCTAGTTGAGTATGCTTTCCATCACAATGCCATGCCTTTAAGAGACATAAACTCTAAGGGAAACACTTCATACTCACTGTTTTCTTATGGTTGTTGGTCATTCTCTCTCTGGCTCTCTAGACCTGCTCTCTGTAGGACTAAGCTCAACCTCCTGGATGTTATGTCATTCTCTTTCCAACCTAGCTCACTGAGCACAGGAAGGCAGGTGCCTACTCCATGTCTTGGCTTTGGCATTGAAAGGATCACAAACTATGAAAGAACTCACACTTCACAGAATATGGAAGGCACCGCATTCAGGAATCAGAATACTCAGGACATCAATCTAGTTATCTATTCATTAAATACTTATTGACTAATTTGCACTCAATACTTGTAAAGTTTTGCCCTGTCAAGAAGAAGGAAGGCACTTTAGAAAGCTTTTATGGAGAGCATGTAGAGGGAAGTGAATTTTATATTTCTAGCCTTGTGGCACAGTCAGAAGAGACTACTACAGCAGTCAGGGAGCTTTTCCTGTAAAGGACTAGGTAATGAATTCTTTGGGCTTTATGGACCATGTGATCTCTGTCATAGCAACTCATCTCTGCCTGTGTACAGTGAAAGCAGCCATAGATAATGTGTAAATAAGTGAGCATGGCTGTCGTCATCTAGAACTTTACTTATGGACACTGAAATTTGAGTTTCATATAATTTTCATGTATCACCAAAAATTTGGTTTTGAATTTTTAAAAATAATTTAGAGCTGTAAAAACTGTCCTAAGTTCACACGTCATACCAACAGAAGCAGAGTCAGTTTTGCCCTGTGGACTATCGTGTGCTAAACAAGATGAATTCTAGTAACTTTTTTAAAACATAATTTCACTTTTTTGTTTCTTTCCCCTTCTTCCCTTATAGGATATGAGAGAAAGGATAGATTCCATGAATGTGAACACATGGGTGGTGTCTGCAGGCACCAAAAAACCCACGGCTGCTCTATCCTGCCTGCACAGTGCAAAAGCCGGTACAAACACTGCTGTAGGCTGTAGCTGCAACAGCTGGAGGGGCCTCAGCGTAGCCCAAGAGAACCACAGCCCCTGACTTCTGCTTAATAAAGGCATCACCACCCGTGTGGACCCTCTTTCTGATAACATGCTTAACTTTTAGGCCATTGAACCAGAGGCAGGAGAATGTAGAATCTGGATTTGGTCACACCACTAACTCCCTGATTGATTTTGGATAAGACCTTTCTTTTCCTAGATTTCAGTTTCTTTCCCTCTAACCACTGACATGGGTATTCTCTAAGACACCTGTACGCTGTTCATATGTCTGTGAATCTATGGAATTTTGGATGAAAGGTGTGTGTGTGTGTGTGTGTGTGTGTGTTGGCTATAAGTTAAAAAGTCACAGAGGTTTTATTTTTGTTTTAGTTTTTAAGACAGGGTCTCACTTTGTCTCCCAGGCTGGAGTGCAGTGGCACAATCATGGCTCATTGCAACCTCAAACTACTGGGCTCAAGCGATTCTCCCACCTCAACCTCCCTAGGAGCTGGGGAAACAGTCATGCGCCACCATGCCTGGCTAATAAAAATTTCTTTGTAGAGACAGGATCTCGCTGTGTTGCCAGACTGACTTCAAGGGCTTCTCCCATCCAAAGTGCTGGGATTACAAGAGTGAGCTACCACACTCAGCTCTCACAGAGATGTTGTTCTCACTTGTTGTATCCTTGACCCTTAATGACTCTTGGGTATCAAGTGATGGATCCAGGTTGATTATTAAACAGCTAGGAAAATAAGTTGGCCTTCTACAGAAATATTTAACTTGGCACTTAGGCATTAACACATAGAATCAGAACTCAGACATTACTGAAATCAACTCACTGATTTACAGAGGATCAAGATTTAGAGAGGCAGTGATTATTTTCTTCTCTCCAAAGGCACCTTTCCAAATATCAAGATTTCTTTAGTACCATTTTCTTAGAACCCAAGGAATTGTTTTCAGCATAGATAAGATCAAATTTTACAGTGGAAGACTGCTGATTAGACTGGAAAGTCCAATATTCAGCAGTAACTTAATTTCTCCCATTTTGAAACAGTACAAAAGCAATTTCTTAATAATCTTTTCTCTTAGCAGCTTCCTTTATTGTACCAAACTGAACTCTCAATCACCACTGATGGGAATGCAAAATAGTATGGCTACTCTGGAAGACAGTTTGGCAGTTCCTTGTAAAGTAAAATATACACTTACCTAATGACTCAACAATCCCTCACAAGGGTATTTATCATAGAGGAATGAAAATGTATGTTCAAACTGAAAACATGTATGCAAATGTTTATAGCAGTTCTATCAATAATTACCTCAAATTGTAAGCGACACAGCTGTCTCTTGACCAGTGAATTGACTTTAGTACATCCTGTAATGAAAGACTATGCAGCAACAAAAAGGAATAAATGATTTATGCATAAAATAACATGGATAAATCTTAAAGGCCTGTTGCTGAATTAAGGAAGCCAGACATAAAGGCTACAGATTGCATGACCCTATTTCTATGACACTAAATGCAAAACTGTAGGCTCTGAAACCAGATCAGTGGCTGTCGTGGTTTCAGTGTCATAGGAAGGGTTTGTCTATAAAGGGTGATATGGTTTGGCTGTGTCCCCACCCAAATACCATCTTGAATTCCCATGTGTTGTGGGAGGGACCCAGTGGGAGGTAATTGAATCATGGGGCAGGTCTTTCTTGTGCTGTTCTCCTGACAGTGAATAAGTTTCATGAGATCTGATGGCTTTAAAAAGGGGAGTTTCCCTACACAAGCTCTCTTCTCTTCTCTGCTACCATGTAAGACATGCCTTTCACCTTCTGCCATGATTGTGAGGCCTCTCCAGCCACATGGAACTGTAAATCCAACAAATGTCTCTTTTGAAAATTGCCCAGTCTTGGGTATGTCTGTATCAACAGTGTGAAAACAGACCAATACAGAGAAACTGGAAGTGAAAGCAACGTTCCATACAGAAGTGTGGCAATGAACACAGAGCTCTGCATATGCAAATCCCTCAGAACTTAACACCACAAACTTTGAATTTTACTATATATAAAGTAACCTAATGGGAAGAAAAATGGAAAGCAGATTGTGACAAATAAATATAACTGTATTTAAAAAAATTAATCATATGACCACACTGATATGGTTAGGCTTTGTGTCCCCACCCAAATCTCACCTTGAATTATAATCCCCATAATCCCGATGTACCCAAATATGTGGATGTAATAGAATCACGGGAGTAGTTTCCCCCATGCTGTTCTCATGATAATGAGTGAATTGTCACAAAAGCTGATGGTTTTATAAGGGGCTCTTCCTCCCTTGGCACTTCTCCTTCCTGACACCTTGTGAAGAAGGTGCCTTGCTTCCCCTTTGCCGTCTGCCATGATTGTAAGTTTCCTGAGGCCTTCCCAGCCACACAGAACTATGAGTCAATTAAACCTCTTTCCTTTATAAATCACCCAGTCTTAGGTATTTCTTCATACCTGAGTGTGAAAACAGACTAATATACACACTAAACTGGAAGAAGAAGAAAGGAATTGACTTAAGTAACTTTGAAAGACTGTTTTGATTGAGTACTACAAAGATGAAAAGGCTTTATATTGTCTTTCATCTGCACTGCATTCCAATTGTTAGATTTGTTTCTCACAGCAGTTGTGTTACCAATTTTAAAACAATGTGTATCCTAATGTTGAACAACTAAGAAAATATATTATAAATAATAACAGGCAGGTTTCTCACTATTGGAGAAAAAGGGTTATAAATAAGGAAACGGGAAAGGCAGAATGAATACTGTGATTTTGGGTTGCAGTTGAAGATATTAATGTGGAGCAAGGAATTTTTTTAAATGTATACACAGATATATATATATACACACACACACACGTGCGTGTGAGTAGATAAATTAATATTCACATGTATGTTTCCTAATTCTAACCTCTTAAGAAAACAAGAAACAGTGACACCTCAGTAGCAATGAGTATACCTGGTGCTCAGGTCTTGGTTTCTAAGTACTATGTTTCAGTAAATGGACCCAGAATCCTTAAAGAACCAATTCATTCCAGTACAGGGGCAGAGAAAATATAAGATAAACCTGGAACATCTTGTAGTGTCAGAAAGTAAGGCAATGCTCAAAAAAAAAGAGTGCGTAAAGGCAAAAGAAACCTGTAAGAGCTCCCAATGGTCAAACTTGAACCAACCTAATCAAAAAATACAGTTTGGAATTATAACCCAAAGTATAAAATAAATACCCATGAGTCATATTTGAGATGAACAAATAACCAAATCAATAAGGGACAACTCTTCATTAATGAACGGTTAATAAAGGAAGGGGCGATGAGGAAAGAGAAAATTAACAGTAAAAGACCACACTAATAATTACTGCAGGCAAGATCCATCATTAAAGAGTGAAAATTTAAGCAGAAATCGGATATTTGCATAATTGCAAAGTATCTCCCCCAAGTTATTTAGTACGTTCCAAGAGAAACAATAGCTATGTAGAGAAAAATCCTAGCACACACCACATTAACCAACAGATTAGCCATTTTGTGAAAGCATTTTTCTAGGATTCCAAAAACTAGCAAAGTGCTCAAAAACAAAATGTTGGGGGTAGTAGGTCAAAGTCACACAAAGGTCAACAGAAAGAGCTCCTGATGGCCAAAGCTAGAATATTTGAGCAACAGGAAAAAAGGTGTCATAGTCTTGGATTATTACCTGAAGTGTAAAATAATATCCATGTTTATATCGATATAAATAAGTTATTCAATAAATGAGGAGAAGAGACAAATTTCCCATACAGAAACATTGCAAGTAACTTAGGTAGATACACCACTTCGAGGAAGTGGAGTCTAATTCCCCACACCTTAAGCATGGCCTAAGCTTAGGGACTTGCTTCCAAAGAGTACAGTGTGGAGCAAGGAACTTCCCTGGAGGAGAAACTCTACCTTAGCCAGAGGATCAAGGTTGACATCATCAGACTAGGTTTGAAAATGAAAGTTGTATTAGATAGAAAGAACGCTGCAGCCGAGTGCAGCAGGGCACTTCAGCAAGAAAGGACTGAGCGTGCTGCAGTGGATTCTCCTTAGGGGTATTTATGGAACTTAAGGTAGAAGCTTAAGGGTAATTTGGACCCCATATTAGCCACGTAGGTCATGATAAATATATTTGTAGACATTTTGGTGCCCTGATGTCAGCAAGGGTTGCACAATGACTTCATGCATGCATTCCAGAAATGTATGGGAATTCTAGTTACTTACAAAGTTTTGGGAAAGAAGCCAGCTTGAAATAATGGGGAAGCCTAATTACTTCTGAATTCATATGTTACCAGAAAGGGGTCTGGATCCAAACCTCAAGAGAGGATTCTTGGATTTCGCGCAAGAAAGAATTCAGGGTGAGTCCACAGAGTAAAGTGAAAGCAAGTTTATTAGGAAAAGAAAGAAATAAAGGAATGGCTACTCCATAGACAGAGCAGCCCTCAGGGCTAGTTGCTATGGTTATTTCTTGATTATATGCTAAACAAGAGGTAGTTTATTTATGCTGCCCCTTTGTCGGCCATATAGGGTAACTTCCTGAGATTGCCATGGCATTTGTAAACTGTCATGGTGCTGGTGGGAGTGTAGCAGTGAAGACGGCCAGAGGTCACTCTCATGGCCATCTTAGTTTTGGTGGGTTTTAGCCGGCTTCTTTACTGCAACCTGTTTTATCAGCAAGGTCTTTATGACCTTACCTTGTGCCATTATCCTACTTCATCCTGTGACTAAGAATGCCTTAACCTCCTGGGAATGCAGTCCAGTAGGTCTCCCACCTCAGACTCTCGAATAGCTGGGATGACAGGTGCATTCCACAAGGCCCGGCTAATTTTTAAATTTTTAAAAGTTTTTGTAGAGATAGATACTTGCTATATTGCCCAGGCTGGGCTCAAACCCTTGGTTCAAGCAATTCACCTGTCTTGGCCTCCTAAAGTGCTGAGGTTATATATGTGAGCCACTGGTTTTCCTGAAAGGTGGTCCCTGAGATTGACTGACTATTCCATTTAGAGAATGCTATGTTGTACACCATAAATACAAACAATTTTTCACTCGTCAATTAACAAATACTGTGAAATACATAAATAAAAAGATAGGAAAAACAGGGTTACCTAATGAAAGCCAATTGGGCCAACAGGCATGGGGCAGAACCTCAGATCAATATATTCCAAAATCTGGCTATATATTTTAGGAGACCCAATAATCCCTGGGGATGCCCAAGAATGAACATAGCCTCAGATTCAGAACCACCACCTAAGTAAAACCCACACAAAACAGAGTTGAGTATTGAAAACTCATCTTTATCACTCATGTGTTGCTCTACGAGGTCCTACCTGGACATCTTGTCATATACTCCTCCATACTTTACATCCTTTTTCTTTGAAATGTTTTTCTCAAATTTTGCACATAATGTATTAAATATATCACTTGTTTCTAGTGTTTATTTTCTATCTCTGTATTATAATATAAATACCATGAAGGTAGGAATTTTTTATTGCTTTGTTCACTGCTAGGTAAATGTTTGTGAACAAAAATCAATGAATGAAAGTTAACAGAATCATTAATTTTCTCTGAGTAGTCAGGCAATATGGGGAGGCAAATCAGAATCTACCTCACTCTACTGATTGACCATGAACATTATCACAAATTTGACAATACGCATATATAACATTTATATTTGGTGTTCCCAGGCTCTCCTCTTTCTTCATCCACAACCCAGTGTTACCACTAGGTTTTTTCCCACTAGGGTTGTTTCCTTTCCCTCCTCTCCTTCCTGAGGTTTGTTCTACTACCACTGGACCAATCCTATGTGCTTGAATCAAGAAGAAAAAGGAAGCAAGAAAGGGAAATAGAAACAGAGGGCTAGAGCTGGGATTTTTCAAAAAATTTGGAGAGAGATGATGGTGAATCTGTGAATACTGAGAAAAATATATGGAAGAACAAAGAAGGTTTTCATTTCAT
Source organism: Mandrillus leucophaeus (assembly GCF_000951045.1). Taxonomy (NCBI): domain Eukaryota; kingdom Metazoa; phylum Chordata; class Mammalia; order Primates; family Cercopithecidae; genus Mandrillus; species Mandrillus leucophaeus. The sequence continues at coordinate 233,438 of NW_012105309.1, forward strand.
AGTAAAGAAATATAAGTAAGAGACTGAGTTATTTCTAAATTGCTAACTGATTCTAAACTCTTGTGGTAATAGTAGACCATTTTCCTGATGGACAGATAAACCGTTCTAACAGCACACTGTGAACCAAGTTCATAGGCACCAAAAATATTCAAAATCCTGTAATAATCCCTGTAGACAGACTGTATAGGAAGCCAGTGCCAATGAAAAAACAATTGGAGAAGTTAATGTTTGTATCTTTACTTGGATATCCTTAGTCATTGTTCATTTGCAAAGCTGTGCTAAACTTTCTGTAGTTGCTCATTGATTGAGACATGACCAATGGTTCTGTTTGTTAGTCATCACAATGTCAGTGAAACTCTTCTTTTCCATATGATTGTTTAGGTTTTTGCTGCATGTTAGTGTATCTCATCTTTCTTTTTGTCCTCTACCTTCCCAGGCACCTTGCAGTAGTTTCTGTCTCCATCCTCCCACCCCAAACTTGCATTGTAAATTACAGAAAGCAATGGTCATCTCTAAGCTAACTCCCTCAACAGAGCAGGAAACAGATGCTCGTAGTGGAGGGAAGACTTGCTAAGGACACCACAGCTGATGCCAAGATCTGGACAAGAAAAGTGGCCAAGGAAGACAAACAATAATCACAACTGCCCCAGGACTCCAGCCTCACAACAGAAGCCTCTGACCTGCAACTGGAAATTCCTACCTCTCAACAGACTTCTGCCTACATCTGAATGTGGGACTGGGTACTGTGAGTGGTCTCTCTGGAGAGGTGTGCCTTCCACCTGTACATCCCAACACAGCAATGTTCCCAGCACTGTGTACCCTCAGGAGGTTCCTCCTACTCAGCACAATACCCACTGCAGGGGGTGCCAAGCCCAGCTCTGTCCTCACATCTCCTCCCCAAACTGTAGTAAATTTTTTCATATCCACTCTCCCTTCCATGCAAATAAAGTGTTGCCAAACCACTGAAAAGAAAAGTCTTAGACTGTGTGATCTTGGGCAAGTTATTTAACCTAGCTGAGTTTTGGTTTCTACATCTGCAAAACGGAGTTCATAAACCAAAATGGGTTTAAGGATTAAATATGTTATGTTAATAAAATGCTTTGCAAACTTTAAAACATAATACAAGTTTAATTATAATTTTCTCCTACCTAATGCCTACCCCTTCATGGGAAACATCTCTTTCTTTAATCAGTCCTAATGACAATAATCAGTTATGTGGACTTGAGTAATGTTTGCTCTCATTTGGACTAAAGGAGCCACGCTTCAGGTCCTGCGCCTATGTTCCTTGCCAGGCTTCTCCATCAGCTTCTCCTTATTTTACAGCAAACAGTGAAAGCTCTGCAGGGTCCTCTGAAAGGCTCACAATTCGGTGTTCCTCGCTTCAGACAGATCCCACCTCTAAGGTAGCAGGGTCTTTCAAAATGGAGTGCCCTAGTGATGCCTGAAAAATGGAAAGATGTTTGTATGAAGCCAAAAGTCTGAGGAGGAAAGCAAGAGAGCTCACCATGTGGATGAAATCTCCACCTTTCCCAGCTAAACATCAACATGAAGTGGGTTTGATTCCAAGCCCTCAGCCTCTCCTCCCTTCACCCTCTCAATCTCCCATAAGATCCCATTGTTGTTGATGTAACTACTGACCAAATCATCTTTCCTCCCTCGGGAATAAACAGGTGTTGGTCCATGTGTCAGGGGTGCAGCATGATCAATACCTATCGCCTGGTCCATCACTCCAGGCACCCCTGCTCCCCTACCCCACATGACCTGGTCCAACTCTCACAGTCTCTTAAGATGGAAGCCCTGTCCGGGCAAACTCAAGCCACCACTGTGATGAGTGGCACCAGGTCTCTGGTCAGGGCAAATAAAAGAATCTTTATCTCTACCCCAGTTTATACTGATCATGTGAGTCAATAGATTTGGTCCTCACATCATCCAATTCATTGGGGGAAAGCAGAAGAGTCGAAGATAGTGACCTAACAGGACTTTTGACATCATGAAGACACAGCAGCCAGTTACAGAGGAATTTCTTTCACCTTTTTAGTAAGTTATTTTGAGGTATAGTGATGACCTCTGAGTAGCCCCCCTAATCCTTAACCTTCCAACTGTTGATTTAGGGAGAGGAAAAAACTAAATAATGATAATAAGAAAGGGCCATGGTGTTGGTATTTACCGGGTAGTACCTGGAAGATGGCAAAAAGAGCAGTGAGGAAAACATGGAGTCTCATTGTTAAAGAGCTGAGGTTCTTGAAGACCTGATGGGAAGAAACAAGAAGACAAAGTTAGACAGCTAAGGCTCTGTCAGAGGAATTTGCAGTGATGTGAAGATTATACAGAGATCAACATCTCGCTACTCCAAGATCCTGCTCCTCCATCACAGCAGGATCCACCTCTCCTGCTCCCTAACTCCCAGCTGACACTTGCCCTGATTTTCCTCAACACGTGGGTATGACGCTGTCCTCTAACCGCCTCGTAGGAGAATGGTATCAAGGTGACGTAGAGGCCTGTAGGCAAGTGGTGGGGCTGAGAGTCAAGCTGTCAAAACAATAGAATAAGGAGGGTCCTTCACAGGTGAGAAAAGTAATTGGAAAAGATTTTGAGGCAAGTTGGCTAGATGTTTCAGACTTCTTAAAAGGATGATCCAATATGGCAGTTGGTTCATTACAACCTCCCTAGAGACTCTTCATTAAAGGAAGAAAGAGTTGGTTAAAAGCTAGTGGAAAAATAAGTCAGTCCTAGAATTTGAATGTTGTAATTTGCTTGCACCTAAATCTATTATTCTTCCAATTTTAAAAAATAATACTTACATGTTACAAAATTCCAAATAATAGAGAAATGTAAAAAAAAAAAAAAAAAAAAAAATGAAGGTAGAAAATCCCCATAGCATCTCCCTTCAACTATAACCACCATTTGTCATTCAAAGCATTTTAATTCATTCCCTTTGCAAATAAATCGTGTAAATATCTGTCTTAAATTTCAAATACAGGATCATACTTCATAGCCAGCTCCATTGCATGTTTTTCATATTTAAATATTAGCTCAAAGGTTATTTAATATTTGTTCATCTATATTTGCCTCATATATTTATATGACTGTACATATGTCTTTAAAAATGTATATGCCTACTACTTTGTAAAAATTCCTAGAAATGGAATGTTAAAAGCTATGCATATTTCAAGTTTTATTTTTATTCATTCATTTATTTATTTTTGAGATGGAGTCTCACTCTTTCGCCCAAGGCTGGAGTGCAGTGGTGTGATCTCAGCTCACTGCAACCTCTGCCTCCCAGGTTCAAGCAATTCTCCTGCCTCAGCCTCCCGAGAAGCTGGGACTACAGGCACATGCCACCACACCCACCTATTTTTTGTATTTTTAGTAGAAATGGAGTTTCACTATATTGACCAGGCTTATCTCAAACTCCTGACCACATGATCCATCCACCTCAGCCTCCCAAAATGCTGGGATTAAAGGCATGAGCCACCTCACCTGGCCAATTGCCCACTTTAGAAACTGTTCACCCACTTTTTTCCTCTTCCTGAAATGTATGGAAGTATCTTTTAACTATCAATGTTCTTACCAATACTAATTATTATTAATTGTTTTAATCTTTGTCAATCATATTAGTGAATATAATATTCCCGCTTGTCTCATCATACCTTGCAAAAATTGTTTCTGAGAATAAGCTTTTTTTGAATGTTCCTTGGTTATTTTTATTTCTTGTTAGCTATTTTTCTGCTGGGTCACTCATCTGTACTTACTGATTTCTAAAACTCTGTGCATATTTAACGTCCTTTATCGTAGGTATTGCAAGAATTGTTTCTGGCTTACTTTTTACTTTGTAAAATATGCACAGTGATCACTTTTTATGTAGTTCATGTTTGATTTCCCTAAAAGACATTTGTTTTGTGTGTTTACCTAATTATTTCTCTGTTCCTGTTAGTTTTTCAGCCTTAGGATAAAGGCTGTTCTGAAAAGTCATGCCAGACTTGTCTTCCCAGCAATGACGTAGAAACTGTTTCTTACTGCATCCAGAAGTATAAATTTTCTGAGCCTGCAGAAATGTTGTCACTCGCCATATGCTATCTCACACAAAAGGCACATGTCTGGGTTCATGTCACCGTTCTCTTAGAAATCTGAGTCTGTACAGTAAAGAAACAAAATTATGCAGGATTCTAAGGAATTTAAAATGTTAGGCCCATCTTGATTCTGGAGGACAGCTGAACATCCTACAGAGAACACACAGCACATTCTGCACACTCATTGCAGGGCAAACGCCAACCTTGCCACGTATCAAATGCCCAGGCATTCCTAGCTCATCCAATGGATTCCATTCTCCTCTACTTTCCTGTCTCTCCCTGTGCCAGTACCATGTGCTTTTAATGAATGTAGTTCCTACCAGTCTTTGTCAGAATTCATGGCTACTCTCTACGATTCACTCTTACAAAATAACTTTTGAATTACTTTATCAAGTTAAAATAATTTCATTGCTTCTTTAACTGACATGAAATTGAAACTACAGGTTTTAAGGAAAAAAAAGATATGTGGACTATTGAGCCTTCCTAAGAACAGAATTTTACTTCAAATATTTTTGTCTCATTTTAATGTATCTTTTTGGTATTCTTCAAGAAGTTTCTTCATATAGATCTAAAACATTTTGTAACTTAATTATAAAAGTAACTAATTTAAATCATTATTTTTATTTGAGTCACAGTCTTCTTTCATTATATTTTATAATTGGATACTGTTTGCATAGACAAAGCTATTGATTTTGTATATTGAATGTATCACTAGCCCACAGGTTGAATTCTTACTGGTTTTGATTTTTTCGTGATTACTTCTCAACAGTTTTTCAGTCACAAAATCATACATTTGTAAGTAATTAGCATTTTGACTCCTCATCTAAGTGCATTGATTAACAATTACTAAAGCCTTCAGGGATCATCTAACACAAAGTACTCACTTTACAAATGAAGAAACCATGGGCACATGAGAAATGTCAAAATAGCATTACCCAGTAAACCTGGTAGATGTCCCTTACATTTGCAGAATTCTCTCTCAGTTACCACAGTACAAAAATTGCCTCCTTCTCTTCAATTTATTCCAACTCTTCTTTCTTGTCTCTCTAATTCTTCCCTTCTCATGTCAAATACCGACTTCCTTAATGTTCAAACACTAAACAAGATACTTAGTTTTTTTAACAAACAGATGCTTCAGTTGTTTTTCAATACACGTGATTTCTTCTGTAGAAGGCTTTGATTTTTCTTCCAGAACTTGATTAAGAGTTTCAACTCATGCATTAAGCACAAGTTGTAGTTAAAGCCCAAATGTCCTTGGGGATCAGAAACAAATCTGCCTCTGATGAAGGAATTGAGAGAATTTTAATGACAGCCCACACACAAGAAAAAACAGTGCCTCTATTGCCCTTGCACTGAGCCTACCCCATGTAGGCATCAAAATTGGGGTGATTTACTTCAAACCATGATTTCCACTTAACAAGTTAGAGCCAGAGAAAATCTGCTTTGGATCTAGGAATATTTAGGGCCACTACTTTTTGTAAACCCTGAGGGAAATCACTGGGGGAAAGTGAGAAAAATTAAGTTCAACATAATGATGGTTGACATTTTAAGGAAAGAAACATAGAAGAGAAGTAGGGGGAAAGGGAGAGAAAAAGAAGGAGAAGAAGGAAGAGAAAGAGGAGGAGAACAGAGGAGAACAGAGAGTTGTATTTTATGTGAATCTCTTGCAAAATTCTTCTGCACCTTGGTGCAGTCAAGGTCCCTGAGTGCTTCTCATCAGGGTACACTCGAGAAAAGAAGGTCACTGCACAGACAAGCTTGGGTTAGAGCACTGCTATTCTCTTATCTTTGGTGAGAAAACAAAATGCCAGCTGTTCTCTCCTTCCCCCAACTCTCAGGCCCACAGAAGCCTGAGCTCATCAGCACTCTCCTTGACACATCAGGTCTTAGTGAATCAACCTTCTCTCACTAGAAAAAGAACATTGTCGCCTTGTCACCGTGAGCCTGTTGGATCCTCCATGTTTGTTAACCTATTATTTGTTGAGACTATGAGTTGTTAACCCCAGGCTGGGTTTGTTTACTCTTTGTGTTCTCAGTATTGAGCTCCTCAGTTCGAACCAGACAAAGAATAACTGTCACCTAAAAGTATAAAACACCTTTTACAAAACCATAGAAATGCAATTTCATCTGTCTTCTTGGTGCTAACCCTTTATGTCTCTGAAGACACCAGTCATGCTCTCCTGAACATTCCCTTCTTTGTCCTGAAGAGCCCCAGAACTCACAGCTGCTCCTCACACAACGTTTGCTCAATCCCACACCAGCCTCTTTGTTCACTTCAGGGTCATTTCCCATTTGCCAATGTCCTCCTTGAAATGAGAACACAAGAAAGTCTTTGTCATTGTAAGTCAATGAAAATGAAATATTTCACCCTCCATATGTAGATATGGGACTTTTGGTCTTCTGTAATGTAGCTGTGAGCATGGAAACGAGTGTGATTTTTTGCTCATCGTCAGGGCTTGCCTCCTGGTGCTTATGAGCCCTGACGATGAGCAAAGGATCGTACTAAGTGTTTCACATGCTCATCCTCAAGACAGTCTTTAGATGTCCTAAGAATGATTGTTCTAGAGTTGAAGAAACAAGACCTCGTCTCTAATGAGGTCAAACAGAAATTCAACTCAAGCTCATGTTACACCTATGCTCAAAACCAACGTACAGTACCACTTCCTGTAGCCTAGACTCTTCCATAGGAAAAGCTTCAGGGAACTTGAGAACATTATGCAGCAAATATACAAAATGCATGAACATTGGGGGTACCTAGGTCCTGGCTCTGAGTCTGCTTCTGGTTTACAGGTCATATCACCTCTCTGTTTCTCAGGTCCCTCATCTGTGAATGACAAAATAACCTCATCTGTGATGGGGTTAGATGATCTCCCAAAGTCACTTCTCAGATCTGGAACCTGTGGACCTACAGGCTTCTAAGAGTTGTGCACATGCCACAGGGAAGAGGCACGCCACAGGGCAGAGGGAAGTGAGATGTGCATGAGAATGAAATGTTCTACTTGCTTCAACTACATTCCTGCCTCAGAATGTAGTATTAAAAATAGCTGGTCTGGAACGTACAGCCCAGCACCAAATCCTCCCCAGTCTGCAAAGTGCCAAGCACTCAGTTACCTCCTTTCCCACCTGTGGACAGGAAGGGGGCTTGCTCAACCTCTTCCTCCTTCTTGAATGATTGTTTCTGAATGTGCCGCTAATAGCCTGACCATGTTCTGACCACACTGGTGCTAGTGAACCAGAAACACTATTGAGTCAGCAACCTCCAGGCTAGTCTCATGTGCCTGGCAGTGGCCCAAGCACAAGCATTAGGTACCCCATTAGCATTTGTAAATGTGTTTTTTTCCTGCAGTGGACTTGGCTACTAAGTAAACGTTTTGGGAAACGGAGCCTACTAACATGCTGGAGTGCTTAGCATAGTCACTGCTTCTCAGGAAGGTCAAGAGAAAGCTACTTTACCGCAAAGAGCTAAGCAGGCACTCAGATGTACCAGCAATGTGAAGGATGTCAAACAACCAAAGCTCTGTCTCTGGACAAGAGACTACACAAGCGATGGGAAGATGTCAAACAACCAAAGCACTACCTCTGTGCAAAACCTTCCACAACGACTGGGCCAGCTTTTCACGCTGCAAGTGGGAAGGCTGAGACTGTGAGAGCTAGAGGACATGGAAAAGATGACAAGAATGGGAAAGGAACTTTCCACGAAATTGTGGAACTTCATTAGGATTAAGATGGTAAATAAATGGAGAATGTAAGATCTCTGAGTGGAGAAGTAAGTGAAAAGGAAAGAGTATAAAGTTCTAGAAAAAAAATTAACAATAAGGAATAACTCCTGCTTAAAGTACTTCTGGGGGAGACAGACCTTGAAACAAAGTGTTTAAACATAATTGGACCCAGGTTTTAACCACTGAATGAGCAGTGGAATAAGAGGGCATTGCAGAGCAATGTAATTAATTCCTCTGAGAAGAGGCGAGGAGTTTTGATATCTTCAGTGCTTAGGAGAGTCCCTAGAGGGTACTTTATAAAAATGCATTTGGAATAGACGAATTAAAAAAGTTTTTGTTTGGAAACCACAAAAATCATTGTGAATCTTATTTTGAAATGTTCATTAAAGAAAAAAAACCAATATTTTCTTTTTTCACATTGTTGTTTTCTTTTAGTGTGGCTCTAGTGACACTACTTGACTATGAATTTTTGGGCAAGTTCCTTCTTATTCCTGGAGCTTAACTTCCTCATCTGGAAAATAACAAGCCTGGATTAGATAATCTCTAAGATCCTTCTGACTCTGAGATGCTAAGCATTTAAGCCCAGTACTTACTCCTGGGGACACTAAGCACTGATGAATAAGTCCTCAGCAGAAAGCTGCCTTCAACACTAAATAAAAGCCAAATTATCTACTTCCCAAAGCAATTTTCTTTTTTATCCCTCCTGCTAATAACAGGAAATAAACTATTCAAAATGTAGAATTATCTGCCTTAAGTTGGGTTGGACACCATTCTAACATCCTGGCCAGGAAAATAATTTAAAAGAAGAGTAGTGAGATTTTCCTTAATGTATTTTAAAACGGTAGCTATAGTAAAAAGTTAAACAGTGAGGAATAAGCAGAATAAATAGATATATTAGTTACAATGAGACAAAAAGAAATATAACTATGTATGTGAGAGTTTAGCATTTTAAACAATGAAGAAATTTTGGATATTTTAATCACTAGTATAAGGAAACCAAGCATTTGGCAGAAAAAAAACAAAACTTGATTCCTAATTTACTCCTTGCACCAAAAGACACTAATAATAGCAAAAGTTTAAATGTAAAAATAACTTGCTGGGAACGATGGCTCACGCCTGTAATCCCAGCACTTTGGGAGGCCGAGATGGGCAGATCACGAGGTCAGGAGATCGAGACCATCCTGGTTAACAGGGTGAAACCCCGTCTCTACTAAAAATACAAAAAAAAAAAAAATTAGCTGGGTGTGGTGGTGGGCACCTGTAGTCCCAGCTACTGGGGAGACTGAGGCAGAAGAATGGCATGAACCTGGGAGGCGGAGCTTGTAGTGAGCCAAGATTGTGCCACTGCACTCCAGCCTGGGTGACAGAGCGAGACTCCATCTCAAAAACAAACACTGGACTCGAACTAGAAAGACCTCAGAGGCCATTTAAAATGACACACTGCATGGCTGCCACGTGTGTGCCAAGAACAGAGCTAAGAACTTCAACGCCCTTACCCTTTCTATTCCTCAGACAATCCTGTGAGGTAGGTGCTATTGTTATATAATAACTGTTACGCTTATCCTTCTTTAGAAAACGTGGAAACAGAGGCACAGAGAAGTTATGCCACTTGCTCAGTATCTCAGAGTCAGCACACAGCAGAGCTGGGATCTATCGCAATTCTTTACCACATGCCTCCCAAGGACGCACTTCCTAGGAACTGCGTGCTGCTGGGTCAGCCCACTTTTCTGAGCCTCTGAGCCTCAGGAAGCCTGCATGAGTTAACCCCTGAGGTCTTTTAAATTCTTCATGAGTAGGTTGACATGCTGCTCTGGCAACTTCCCTCAGAGGCCTAGGGAGGAGCTCAGATCCAGAGTGGAGCTTGAGCTGGCAAGAAGTCATGGGGCACCAGAGAGTAGTTCCCGGCTGCTTAGCTGTCCCTCCCTGACCACCTTCACCCAGTTTGAGTAACAGCAAAACAATGTTCTAATCCATTCAGGGACAGGACACTTACCTCGCTGCTCTATCCTTGCTTAAAGACAAAAGGAGGCTGTTACACAAAGAGACAAACTGGAAAAACCGGAAAAATAGCCTCTTCTCTGCCTTCCAGTAGGTCTATTTCCAGGATCTAACTTAGCCTCACCCGGAAGGGTTAATTTGCAAAGGATTCTAGGAATTAGAGTCCTCCCATTGGCTTCCCAAGGAGAGACTTTGCTAGGGGCTGTGCAGAGTACTGCAGCGATGAAAGCCTTGAAAGATTAGTTAATGTATACAGTTCATCCCACAGGCACGAGCAGACAATTAGACAACAAATAACAACCGCTTAAAGCTGTCTTAACCTAAGCTGCTTTCAGAAACAGTCTGTCAAAATTTATCCAGGCTCTACAATGCCTTCAAATATCAAATTTGTAACCCCAAAGTCCATGTAATTCATTCAGGCAATCACCCAATATTATTCAAATTTCATGTAATTCACTCAGGCAATCACTCAATATTATTGAAATTTTAATCTTCTCTTAGAATACTCAGTCTCCATGTAATCTTTTCCAAATCTATAGTGCTAAATGCTTTCAATTTCGGAATGATTCCTGCATTTATATCTTCAGCTCCAACCACCCAGCTGAACTCCAGACTCCGGAACACATGTCCTGATATGTCCACTATAATCATCGACAGGTTATCTCACTCCTAGTGTCCAAAACCAAACTCTTCATTGTACATCTCCCCAGCTTGCAGGCACCACGTGCACATACAGGTGTTGTCATTTCAGAAAATGGCACTAGTGTCTCTGCAGTTGTTCAGGGCAAAAAATAAAAATATTCTTCACACAGCCTCATATTCCATATTCTTACATCAGCAACTGCTGTTGCCGCTGTACCTTCAACAAAAATTTTGAATGGGGCCACTTCTTATCCCCTGCACTGCTGGCACCCTGCTGCAATATACACTGGCTTCTCACCTGGGCTTCCACAACCCCCTTGTAACGGGGCTCCTGCTGACACTTTGGTCCACTGTAGTCTATTTTCCACTGAAAATATCAAGGTCTTATCATGGTTTGCAGGTATGAGCCCTGGCTCTTGACCACCTCTGTCCTCAACTTCCCCCACTGTCCACACCAACCACTAGGCTTTTTTCAGAGGAGGTTATTAGGGACTGAATTGTGTTACCCCAAAGTTCATGTGTTGAAGACTTAACCCCTAGTGTCTCAGAATGTGGCACTGTATCTGGAGAGTCTTTGAAGAAGTCATTATGTTAAAATGAGGTAATGAGAGTGGGCATTAAACCCAATACGACTGGAATTCTTACAAGAAGAGGTTAGGACACAGTCACACACAGAGGACAGACCATGTGAGGACGCAGGGAGAAGACGGCTGTCTATGAGCCAAGGAGAGAGGCTGCAGAGAACACCAGCATGCTAACACCTTCAGAGCTGCAGTCTACAGCACTGTGAGAACACCAGTTCCTGTTGTTTTAGCCACCCGGTCTGTGGAAATTTGTTCTGGTATCCTGAGCTGACTAATCCAGATGCCAACATACAGGGTTTCCACAGCTCATCAGCTCAGAGCACTGGCAGAGTCTTGGACAAGAGAAAATTCTTTGGCCGCGATTGCAAAGTCTCAAATGAGACAGTAAGAAGGAATAGTGAGAGATGAACATCATCCGAGTCTGTTCCCCAGATACAGCTCAGAGCTAGTGCACAAAGCGCAATGGTTGCCACAAGACAAACTCTTCCAAATTGTGTCAGTGTCCGGACCCCAGAGGGCAATGAAAGTTTACCAAAGTGGTAAATTTCTCTTCTGCAAAAACTCTGGCTTCCTCAGTCTGACACCCTCTCTGAGAAAGTGGGCACCCACATTCTCCCCCACCCCATCCAGGGCCCCTGCCTCCCGGGAAGGAGAGTAGCCTGCTGATGCATGGTCCAGATGGTCCGCCTCTCCTGCGTCTTTACCTGAAACATCAGAGGCCGGCTTTCATTTTCACATCTGCATTGATAGACCCTCCCATATGAACAGATTCCCCAAGAATGTCCACTTTCCTCACAGCCAGAGCAAGATAGCAGCCCTGCTTTACAGAGGTCATCAGCGCTGCCCCTGAGCACCCCTTTTCGAGAGCTGGCCAATACCCCTGTCTAGCAAGGCTCTTTCCCAGCCATTTTCAAGATGCAACAACCGGGTACTAAGTCCTGACAGACACTAATCTCCATGGTTCTCCAGGAATGAACAAATAAGGGAATAACCACACGTATCCACATGTATCCACAAAAGTAGTGCCTCTTTCTTAAAGAGGACGGGGAGCTCATTGCCCTTTCTTAAAGAAGCACTAATTTTGTGGATACATGTGGATACATAGGATGCCCCCACAGCTGTGCTCTTGCAATTGGTGTCCAGCAGCCTCTGAACAAGTGAGGAAGTTTCATCCAATAATGCAAAACTGGGCTGTAGGTGCCCACCAGGAGGAGCCAGAGGTCCCCATGTTCAGGAAGGCCCCTATCTCTCTCCGTCTCCTATCTGCTTGCCTTATTTTTTGAAGATGAGCCCTGCTATTCTCTGGTGGTCTAGACCCAGAGGCCAGACCTGGACTCCACTGGTGTAGAGAGTAATTTATTGCAGGATTCCGGGGCATTACCACCCTCGTGAAGGAGGTTTTTGAGGTTCTCGAAGGCATAGTCTCCTGCCGCTGCTAGTGTGGAGAGGACAATGGTCTCATCAGGGTATCAGGGAAATAAGCTCAGTGGGATACTAGCTAAAGAGTTGGTCTGAATAAGATTAAGAAAGTTTTTTTATTCCCAACTGTATTGAGAGGACTGACAATTAGAAATTATATCTGTTGAAAGTACACAACCTGATAATTCGATGTATATCTACATTTGTACCCTTCTCTCACACGTATGTAAAAATCAACTCTGAATTAATTGAAGACCTAAATATAAGTCTTGAAATCATAGAACTTACTAGAAGAAAGCATAGGGATAAAGCTTCCTAACATTGAACTGGGTGATTATTTCTTGGATATTACATTAAAGGCAGAGATAACAACAGCAAAAATAAACAAGTCGGAGTTCATTTAACTGTAAAACATCAGGTTGGCAAAGGAAACAATTAACTGAGCAAAAACACAACCTAGCAAGAAAGAGAAAATATTTGTAAACCATACATGTAATAAAGGCAAATATCTAAATTTATAAAGAACTTAACAGAAAAAAATAAGTATTAATGAAAAATGTGACTAAACAACTAAAAGAAACCATTATTACATAATTAAAGGAAACTGATGACAATATCTTTTCAAAGACAGAATATAATAAAGGGAAGTTACAGAGAAACACATGAAATTCTGGAATTAAGGAGTAGAATAATTGAAATGTAAATGTTATTAACGGCTGCTCAATAGTATACTTAAACTGGCGGAACCAAGAATTAGGAAACGTGTACACTGATAGATAAAAGATTACACAGTCCAGAGAACAGAGGAAAAAGATGAAGAAATAAGAATACAGTTAGTGAAATATGAGACACTGTTAGGCATGAAAACACTCACTGGGTTTACAGGGGAACTCTCTCCATCTGTTAAGGCAGCAGTCCCCAACTTTTTTGGCACCAGGGACATCTATGACAAACCCGCAGCTAACATCATACTTGATGGTTAATAAATAAATAAATAAATACATAAATAAATAATTTAAAAAGAATACTGTCCTACAGAGCTCAGAAACCAGCCAAGGATATCTGAAGTCACCACTTCTACTCAACATTGTGCTGGAGGTTCTAGGGCAATCAGGCAAGAAGAAAAAATTAAATGACATCCAGGTTAGAAAAGAAGAAGTAAAATAATCTCTGTTTGCAAAAACATGATCTTTTATACGTAGAAAATCTAAAACAATTTATTAAAAAACTATTAGGAGTAATAAGGGAGTTTAGCATGGTTGAAAAATAGAAGACCAGTGCACAAAAATCAATTGTATTTTTTCTTTCATAATAAACTTTTCAAAAATGAAGCTAAAATCTCCTTTTACAAATAGCATCAAAAGGAAAATAGCTAGTAGCTGAATTAACAAAAATGTGCAAAACTTATGCTCCCCACACTACAAAAAGTTCAAAAGTTTTTAAGAATATCTCAACAACTGGAAAGAGATCTTGTGCTTATGGATTGTAAGGCTTAATGTGAGATGTCAGTGCTCCCCAAACTGATCTGCAGATTCAGCTCAATCTATTCCAGAATCCCTAATGACTTCTTTGTAGAAACTGACGAGGTGATTCTAAAATTTGTGTGGAATAGCAAGGATCCCAGAATAGCTAAATCATCCTGAAAAAGAAGAAAAGTTTCCTGTTTTCAAAACATCCTACAAAGAAACAGTAATCATGACAGGGTGGTCCTGCTGTAAATATAGACGTAGATCAGTGGAATAGAATTGAGGGTTCAGAAATAAAAATGTGTCTATGGTTATTAACTGATTTTCTGCAATGGTGCCCAGGTTGTTCAATGGAGTAAAGAAAATTCTTTTCAACAAATGGTGGGTAAACTAGATGGCCACATTCTTCAGAGTGATTGGACCCTACCTCACACTGCGTTTAAAAACTAATTCAAAATAGGTCAGAAATCTAAATGTAAAATCTAAAAGCATAAAACTTTTATAAGGCAACGTAGCGGCAAGCCTTCATCACCTCTGTTTGGCAATGGATTCTCAGAATATCAAAAGCATGAGCAACAAAAGGAAAACCAGGTAATTGGATATTATCAAAATTAAAATCTTTTGTGTTTCCAGTGACACTATCAAGAGAGTGAAAAGGCAAGTCACAGAATGAGAGAAAATACTTACAAATCACATGTCTCGTGGAAGACAGGTATCCAGAATATACTCAGACCTCTTAAGACTAAACACTTAAAGCTAAATAAACAAATTTAAAAAGGGGAAAGGATCTCTTTAGACATTTCTCTAGGGAAGATATGCAGATGGTCAATCAGCACATGAAAAAATTCTTGACATCATTATTGATTAGGGAAATTCAAATCAAAAGCACAGTGAAATACCACTTCTTATCCACCAGGGTTTTCTAGAATCAAAAAGGCAGATAATAGACAAAAGTTCTCGAGGATGTGGAGAAATTTACTGCTCTTGGGGGTGTAAAATGGGGCAGTCTGTGGGGGAAAGAGTTTTAGGGATTCCTTAAAAAGTTAAACATAGAATTACCCTGTGAACTAGGAATTCCGCTCCTAGGTATGTACCCAAAAGCTACGAAAGCATATGTCCACACAAACGCTCATGGGGAAGTGGAAGAAGCCAGACTCAAAAGACCATGCCTTACATGATTCTGTTTATACGAAATATCCAGAATAGGCAGATCTATGGGGACAGAAAACAGCTTAGTGGTTGCTCAGAGGTAGAGGGATGGGAATAGAGGAAGGGAGGAATGGAAAGCCCTGGGGTTCTTTGTGAAGTGATGAACATTAATTTGACTGTGGTTATTGCTGCACATATCTGTGAATACACTAAACACCACTGAATTCTGCAATTTAAATATGTGAATTGTACGTCATGTGAATTTTATCTCAATAAAGTAGCTTTAAAAACCAAAATAACACAAAAAATGGTATAACCAATTTTTTTAAGTTACCAAATGCATTTCCTTTTTTTGTATATGGTGCACTAGTGCTTTGGGGCCAAATATAAAATGAAATATGCGTGAGATGGTGGAAATTGTGTTATATTGCTACACTAAGTGTGGTTTATTATGTGACCTGGATTAGTGTAATCTGAGAGATATTGGTCCTTAAGTTTTTCCAAGCAAACCTTGTTTACTCAAATGTCGAAGCAATTAATACAACTTTTCTTCACTCTCAAATTTTTTGTAAGATCGTTTGTTCAAAAAGCTCTTTTGGGGCAACTAAAATGTTAAATATTTTATACTATATGATACTATTATCATTTTTGTTTGTTTGTTCATTGAGAGATAGAGTTTGCACTGCTGCCAGGCTGCAGTGCCATGGCACGACCTCGGCTCACTGCAACCTCCACCTCCCTGCTTCAAGCAATTCTCCTGCCTCAGCCTCCCCAAGTAGCTGGGATTACCAGCGTGCACCACCACGCCCTGCTACTTTTTGTATTTTTAGTAGACACAGGGTTTCACCACATTGGCCAGGCTGGTCTTGAACTGCTGACCTCAGGTGATCTGCCATCCTCCTCGGCCTCCCAAAGTGCTGGGATTCCAAGTGTGAGCCACTGTGTCTGGCCTATCATTTATTTTTATCGTGTATGTTGTTGCAGTTCAATATAATCATCAATTATAAAATGCCTCTCCCATTTCACATTTCATAAGATTGAAGAGGTTTCTTAAAAAGAGCTTTTCTAGAATAGATGCTGTGACATAATTTTGTTCTCTTTTGAGATTGGAAAAGTAAGGATTTTTAGAAGATTTCTAGACAGGGCAGAGAACTCAGTTGTGCTTTAATTGGATTTCCGTGGTTGGGACTTTTTCTTGGCATCAAGGTGAAGGTGAGAACAATATAAAATGTATGTGGGCTTAGTATTTGGCATTTGCCCAGGGAGATGAGAGAGTAGGGGGAAAAGATGAGAGAGTAGGGTCCTCATTCAATAGTGATTAAGTGACGGAACATAGACCAGGGCTGGATGTGAAAGAATTAAAAGAGTTTGGACAACTGATTGGGAAATAATGGTGTTCCTAGAGAGTGGAGGTGTTGACGACATTGAGTGACAGCGTGGGAGTGGCTGAGTCAGAAAGATTGAGGGGTGGGGACCAGGCAGGGTGGGACGCTGGAATCTGCATTTTTAAGATGAGAGTATCTCCAAGTGGTAAGAAGATTGATGTTATGGCTGTGGAGTGGGTGAATAAAACAGAGTATGAGGAAGGTTTCTGAAACCAACAAGTCAAGGATCCCTGAGGTGTGTTGTTGGGAGCCATGGGAGAGCAATGCCATTTCCCACACCACAGCAGGTGTTCTCAAAGCCAGAGCTCTGAACCAGAAGCACCTGCGTCACCTGGGAACATGGTAGCAATAGCAACTCCTGGATCCCACCCCAGACCTGCTGAATCAGACACTCTGTGGAGTGGGTCCCAGCAATAGTGTTTTACTGAGACCGCTGTGGACCTAGGGGAGGTTTACTGCTCATAGACCATCATCACTCAGGACAGAGACTTTCTCCCAGGTCCTTAGAAAAGCAATGGACATAAATGATTTTGTTAAATCCCATTGCTGAGGTCTGTGCAGAGTGAAAGAATTCTGAAACTTTTCAGCCATTTCCAGAGATGTGCATTTTGTGTGTGTTTGCATTTGTTTTATATTTACTTGAAGTTGGCATTCATTTATCTAGTGTGAGGTGGCCTTTAACCAAGAACCAGGTTTCCAATGAAACCTGCCTTCTTCACCCCAATTTTTTTTGAGAAAGAGTCTTGCTCTGTCACCCAGGCTGGAGTGCAGTAGCATGATCTCAGCTCACTGCAACCTCTACCTGCTGGATTCAAGCGATTCTCCTGCCTCAGCCTCCCAAGTAGCTGGGATTACAGGTGCACGCCACCACACTCGGCTAATTTTTGTATGTTTAGTAGAGACAGGGCTTCACCGTGTTGGCCAGGCTGGTCTCAAA
>NW_012105309.1:254861-261726 GCF_000951045.1 Mandrillus leucophaeus
TGCTATATTCCAAGTAAAATAAGGAGCTGGCACTCACGCTGGTTGCCTCCCCAGGGTCTTGTGGTCAGGGATTGATAGGCCATTTGCAGGACATATTGGATAAGTGTTCAAGGGACAGTTGGAATCTGGAGAAGGAAACAGAGGGGAGACAGGAGGAAGAGTCGCATTATACCTCAACAAGATGTCAGCCTGGCCATACACAGACACCAGATTTAGGCAGTGACCATGTCCTCTTGGAAAGGAAGAAAAAGACAAGCTCAAAAGGACACAGGCCCCAAGAGTGAGATATTAAGATGAGCAGCAGTTGGAGACAGCCTGGCAGGGGAGCTATGACCATCCTGGCACATACTCTGCGGAGCTAAGAGGGTGTTGCTGTTGCTATTCCTCCTGGAAGGTCCTGACAATGAGTCTATCAGAGTGTGGTGCCCCTGGGCTCTTTGTTTGACTCATTACAGCTTTCTTAACAACCCATTCCAACCTTCAAAACAAATTGTTTTTTTTTTTTGAGACAGGGTCTCAATCTGTTGCCCAGGCTGGAGTGTCTCACTCTGTTGCCCAGGCTGGATTGCAGTGGTGCAACCTCAGCTCGCTGCAGCCTCAACATTCCAGGCTCAAGCAATGCTTCCACCTCAGCCTCCCTGATAGCTTGGACCACAGGTGTGTGCCACCATGCTCAGCTAATTTTTTGTATGTTTTTGTATAGATGGGGTTTCACCATGTTGCCCAGTCTGGTCTCAAACTCCTGCAACACATTCCAACCTTAATTAAAGTTGTTTCAATAGAATTGATATAACCTCCAAACTTAAAAGGCAGACGTGTGATCCAGGTTGGTTGAATAAAACTCCTACACTTTTGGAAACAGCATGATGGTTTTTCCTTAGAAGGAATGATTTGTTGACTGCATAAACTTTAAGCTGGCACTGATTGTCTGCTCAGCACACCGGAGTTCTTTGAGCGTGGATCCAGTGAAAACGAGGCAGAGTGAAAAGACAGAGCAGCAGATGGAGAGATCAGGGGCATCATTTGACCTTTCATATACATCTGTGTCTGAAACCGAATTCTTCCTTGAAGTTCCTAGAATTTGGATCTTTATTTTATTTAATTGGCCAGGCACGGTGGCTCACGCCTGTAATCCCAGCACTTTGTGAGGCCAAGGTGGGTGGGTCACAAGGTCAGGAGATCAAGACCATCCTGGCCAACATGGAGAAACACCATCTCTACTAAAAATACAAAAATTAGCTGGGCGTGGTGGCGGGCGCCTGTAATTCCAGCTACTCAAGAGGCTGAGGCAAGAGAATTGCTTGAACCTGGGAGGCAGAGTTTGCAGTGAGCGGAGATCCCGCTACTGCACTCCAGCCTGGGTGACAGAGTGGGACTCCACCTCAAAAACAAAACAAAACAAAACGAAAAATCTGAAAATCATGTTACCAAGTATTTATTTGGGATGAGCACAGCAAATTGAGGACAGCAAATTCTATACCTTCTACAAGGTATAGAAATAAAGATTCCTTTTAATGCTCAAAGCACATTATGAACTCTTTTTCTCTAGTTTGCAAGCTTAGTAGCAGCAGATTGGGGAGCGTTCACCATGGATGAAGCAGGTCCCACCAAGATGTTCTCCAAAAAGGCAGTAGAGTACTCTGCAATGGCAGATCAAGCCCTTCGTTGAGCCTGGGGACCCAGAGAGAGCATCAGAAGTTGAGTATGGGGTCAGCAGTGGGTGGTAAAGGGAATCTTGGAGAAGTCACATGTTGGCTGATGAGTGATGTTGGCTATATTGCAACCGATAGCAGAAACAATCTCAGTCAATAGGAATAAATACACAGAGCAGTGCTGGTCACATACATCTTGAGACTCATTCTCCTTGGCTTCACTTTTTTGCCCTCCTGCCCCATCACACACACACCTGAACACACTCTTAAGCACCTCTCCAGGGTCTAAAACGTCCTACATAGACAGGGTGAAATATTTTCTATATACTTAAGCTTATTTGTCTGGATCCTGAAGGAATGAAGTAGCATCTCCTTATATCTTAAACCTAGTGAATTTCACAGTCATATCTTGGAATCATGTTTTTGGAGAAACAAAAATCTCTAGATTTATTTGGATCGCTATTCCATTTAGATATGAGAACATCCAGGACCAGAGATGTTAAGTAAAGTCACCTAAGTGACATCTACCACTGAGACCCAATTCCAGAGCCTGTCTCCCGTCCTTCCCTCTAGTCTGTAGCTCTGCATGCTGGCGTCTCTCACCTGGAAACTGAAGAGAGGAGCTCTAACCTCCTAATAAGTAAATGACCACATCTTGGTCGTTTGCTGGAGGCTGCTCCTGGGCTGGCATCTCATCAGTTCTTGCCTGGAGCGGCTCTGTACAGGCCTGGAGGTCCACCAGGAGAATGGCAGAGAGGAGGGTGAGGGGAACAGCAGAGAGGAGCCTCGATGGGGGTGGTCGCGGTTCCAGAGCAGTGGGGTCGCTGCCCCTCTGAGGAAGCAGTGAGTTCCTGATCTGTAGCAGGCCCAGCAATTCCATCGTTGGAGGAAGTGGGCACTGGACTCATCCCAGCAGAGGAAGAAATTCGGGCTGTTTGGGGAACTGGGCCCTAGATGATGGTTTTAGGTTCTAGGGCATCGGTAGGTGCCTGAAGAGCTCAGTGGATGTGGATGTAGAGGCAAAATGAGGAGGGGTGTGTGTGCACGTGGGGAAGGTCTTGTGGTTTGGGAAACGTCCAGTGTCCTGCAGAAGTGAAACCTGGACCAGCCTCCTGCACACAGAACACACTCCAATCCATAGGCATTTCCTCAGTAACACATGAGAGAGCTGTTATGGGGAGAGCTGGTTAGATTTCGATGTGGTGTTGTTACACACAGGTCCCCCTCCCAGGTTCTCAGAGACCACTGCCCTGTCCCTCCCCTCAGCCCTTTGTCCACCATCCTGAAGGGAAGGTCCTGGTGCTGCCTGTGCCACACAGCGACTCCCAGGCCTGCAGATCCAGCTGGGATAGGCAGGAACTCCGAGTCCCTGCCCTTTGTCCACCTTTCCCAGTCACCTCTCACAAGCTTTCTATGTGTCTGCCATTAGTGTATTTAGCAATTTTCCAAAAACCTGTGAGGGAATAACTCCCTTGTGCTGTTTAAAATGTGTCCCTAAATCATTGACTCTCCTCACACAGAAAAGGAGGTGACTTGTCTCCTGTTCAATCAAGACTGGGTACCATCTTGACCAACTGAATGCACCTGACTTAATGCCATGCTGTTTTTCTGGGATCGGGCCTGATGAACTGGAATCTTTCACTTCCTCTCTATTGGATGGTGCTATAACCTGAATGTTTTTGTCCTTCTGAAAATCATACGTTAAAATCTTAAATCATTAGTTGATAGTGTAATAGGAGGAGCTTTTGGGAGGTAAGAAGGTCAGGAGGGCACAGGCTTTATAAGTAGCACTAACGCCCTTACAGAAGATGCCCCGAGAGCTCCCTCTCTGGTGAGAGGGTTCACTAGGTGAGAATACAGTGAGAAGATGCCGTCTATGAATCAGAAAGGCAGTTCTCATGACACCAAATCTCCTGGCACGTTGATTTGGACGTATCAGTCCATGAGAAACACATTTCTGTTTTTATAAGCAGCTTGGTTTATGGCATTATTTTGCTAGTAGCCCAGACACACTAAGAGCGCTGGTGACTTTGGAGCCCAGGCATCGCGCTTGGAGGAAGCCTGAGCGTTGCACAGGGAGAGGAACTGAGCCCACCTACAAGGACTGGCTAGAGAATGCAAAACAACCTGCTTCCTGGGGGAAAAAAAAACCCTCTGATTTGCAATGTTTTTAAATTTCTGTTCTTAAAATTCTCCCAGCTATGGATGATTTAACAATTATTTCACAAAAAATCCTCTCCCGTGAGCCAGCATGATCCGACTCCAGCACGTCACACAGTCTGTTCCCTCAGTCTTTCCGGAGCTCCCAGTTAAGCTAGCACCACCTACCCCTGTGGAGGAGTGTCTCAGCCCTGAGGTCTTCAGACTCCAGCAGAACCTCTTCTCTGATGCACCTGGAGGGAGCCAGGCCCCACTTGCAAATGTGTGAGTGAGGACCTGATCATGCTGTTTCAATCCTCTAAATTATGTGGTGGCTTTTTACAAAGCAGCAGGTGAACAGGGAGAGAAGTTTTCCTTGTCACGGAGAGAAGTTGGACATGAGCACTTTTTGCATGTCAATTTTAGTTCTTCTCTAAAATATTGATGGATCCTCTCACTTCATTTTCAAAGTGTGACACACAGCCCATCACGGTGGGTTAATGGGATTGTCGACTTTTTCTAGTGACCAACCGATCCCCTGTCAACTGTTCTTAGTTTAAATTCTTCCTTGGGGAGCAGGGGCAGTATGGCACCCAGGTGTGGTGCCAACCTCCGCTCTCAGTGACAGATTCAGAGTCAGCCATGGGACTTGGGCATTGGCTGGAACAATGGGAAGGAAGTAGGGATTTTTTCCAGGAGATCAGCTACGAAGGTCACAGAGAGATGACCATGATTCACATGGCTGTCACCTGAGGAGAGAGCCCAAAGTAAGACCAAGAGAAATAAATGTGAAGACAACAATGTGACTCATACTTTGAGTCCTGAAATCAAGTATTTCCTGAAGTCAGAATTCCCCCTCCATTCCAAGATATAGGAGTCAAAATGTTAACTCAGCTTGTCACGGTTTGACGTTTGAATTCAAGACCCCACTAAGATGTTTGAAAAACATCAAAAATACCAAACTCAGGGAATCTGAGAGGCAAACACGGTGCAGTGCACAAGGACAGGAGATGATAGCAGATGACAGGTGTCCCAGGGGCAGCTTGGACCTCAGGCTCCCTGGCGATTCCCATGCACAGCCCCGGGGGAGAAGAGCCTTGTTGATGTTGATCAGCAGGGAAGGAGGGACGGCTACGAGAGAGGCTGGAAGGACAGCGGGTGAGCCACGGATAGGGAGGTTCTTAGTTGATGTTCAGAGCTGGAGGAATTCCAGGTGGTGGCAGGAGTTAGTGGGTGGCCATGAGTGGAGGGCTGAGGTAAAGCGGAAGGGGGATCACTCTCACTGTCATCCAGGAGAACAAAGCACTGAGAGATTGGGAGGGTGATCTGCTAGGAAATATTAGAATGAACTCTTTCCCTTAGTTTTTATTTTTATGAGGTATTTGGCTTTTCGTGGCAAAGGAAGAAATACAGAACTTCAGGAAAGGAAATGAGTACTTTTCTCATCTCTTACATTCTGGTTTTGTTTGTAGGCAGAGTTCAGAACAAACAGAGATACAGAAAAAACAACTCTATACTTTTCTTGTAAAAGAAAAATTTCAGCAAGACTTTCAAGAAATGTCAAGAAAACGTTTATTGAAGACTGTTGCAATAGCAGTCAAAACGCTGTAATAGGAAGAGCCCTTGGACTCAACTTACCTCAAACCAAAGGCAGGAGAATTTAAGCCTTGTGGGGAGCTAGCAGGATAGTTCTGGAGGTCGTTAGGAGGGAAGTTGGCTAGTGTGATTAGGCCATCAGTGTTTGCTCATTTGTGCTTGTTGGAGTAAGGCTCCTATCCTCCCACAGAGACAGGGCTGCTGCCCTCTTGGGCAATTACATTTATAGTGATGAGGTATCTGACTTATTCGTTATTCATTGTTGCACCACACGAGTGGTTCAAGGTAGAAAATCCCTTGCATGTCATCAGTGAACGTAGAATGTTTGTGCATCTCAGTGAACAGTTCTGGGTGTTACTTGAGGCCGAGCAGGTGACCCTGGTTGTTTGGAGACCCTCACACCTCTCCCTGCTTTCTCTGTCCCTAGAGTTTGCAGCAGTCATTGCCCACCCTAGACTGCAGTAGCAGAAGCCACGTGTGGTGCTCCCAGTGTGCCTTTATCCAACAGAGGAGCAGGGAGGCTCCATCCTCATCTGACCCTTTCCCTTGGATTGATGGATGCTTCTCAGCACATTAGCCTCAATTCTACTCCATCCTTCTCTCTGGCAACATCCATTCCTCTAAATTCAGTGGAGGTGGACCTGACCCTGCATATTTCTTGCCCTGATACTATTCTCTCCACTGAACATTGTACTCTACCCCTTCTTTTAATCTACTCACGTTTTAAATATCTCTGTGTTTCACCATGAAGCCTTTTCCTGCCCTCAAAACCAAAATAGTCTATTTCTTTCTTCTAAACTCCTATTGTTTCATGAAGCCACATTTTCCCAAGGATATTTTTCTATGTTTCAGTCTTCAATGTTTTTAATTGGCTTCCCCACCTGGGAAGTGGAAGTTGCGGTGAGCCAAGATCGTGCTACTGCACTCCAGCCTGGGCGACAGAGGAAGACTCCATCTCAAACAAAACAAAACAAAACACCCAAAAAATAAAAAGCAGAACACATCAAAAAGAAAGGGCAGAGACCATACAACCAGTCAATTTTGGCTGTGAGTAAAGCAGTTAAATAGAGGAGCATCACAGTGACTTTTAGGCAACCAGGTGAGACCTGGAAAATCCTTCCCTTTCACCTACACGCCAACCTGACCTAAGTTCACAGACTTTGTAGAGTGACTTTATCTTCCCAAAAGATGTACTTGTATTTGGCATCTGAGGTCTCTCCACTACCCGTTCTGGTTCCTGCTGCCAGACAGCCTCGCCTCTTGGGTGGTGCATGAGAATACTCACCCTCCTATATCTTGCTCTCTTGCTGGCCCTCCAGTTCCAGGACCAGGTGTGACAGCTAGAGTGGAAGAGAGTCCTGCTGAGAAGGGTTGCTGAGGCAGAGAACCAGCCCCGACCACCTATCTCCCAGTATAGTGGAGAGCTCTCACTAAGGACCATCAGATGAGGAAAGGCAGCACCAGCCTGCACTAGCTTG
>NW_012105309.1:262041-264575 GCF_000951045.1 Mandrillus leucophaeus
ATTCGTTCATTATACCAAAAGTGATATAGAAGGGCCCATATCATGGATTTGATATCTTTTCTTATTTGTTTTGATTTTACTCCTTCCTATGATTTTCTTGATCTTCCGAGACCCCAGATTACTAAATGAGGTTGCAAGTCTAGGGTCAAACAGCTG
Organism: Mandrillus leucophaeus; assembly: GCF_000951045.1. NCBI lineage: Eukaryota > Metazoa > Chordata > Mammalia > Primates > Cercopithecidae > Mandrillus > Mandrillus leucophaeus. Next base: position 262,198 of record NW_012105309.1, read on the forward strand.
ATCCTTAATCAGGAAACAGTGCTTTGTATGTGTCTAAGATGAATTAAGATGAATCAAAGTTAGGCTACTTGTTATTTATTATCTGGTTGAGATTTTTGTTGTTTTTGTAATAGAAAGGTTTTTTGTTGTTGTTGTTGTTTGTTTGTTTGTTTGTTTTTTTGTCATGTCATGGCACTGTTCAATCCCTGTCTTTTATATAAATTTTAATTCCAGAAACTTACCTTCCCCCAAATACGTTCTTAACTTTTTGCACAACTGTAAGTGTATCGTCAATTGTCTTATCATTATGATATATTGACTTGGTTCATTGGCATAATTAAAAGCATATTAACATATATTTTCTCACTAACATTTTATTAAAATGAGTATAGTTTATTATAACTAACAGAATTCATATGCTTGAAGGGATGGAGAATTGAGACAAACTCCTTTATTAAACATTGGTCTAATTAACCTTTCGGGGACCAGTAAAGGACCATTTGTCTCACTGGTTATTGGGCCTCATCCTCTATGGTCACCAGCTTCTGAGCTCTTCTTCTATCTGGTTATTAATTGAATCACTGATGCTTGTCAGTCTTTCCTGTTTTGGGCACAGTTTTAATTTTTCCTTCTTAAACTTTATTTTATTCTATCTTAATACAGTTATATATCACCAAAATAGAGTGAAATAAAGCTTAATGTAAAATATATATATTTAACACATCTGCTTAAAGTTTCAAAAATTATGTATAGCAATGCTTTCCCACTTTTTAAAATTAGAGGACAAGTAAACATAGCCCATCAGATCTATCTTTCCTTTGAGCCAATAACCACTTTTTGCCTCTCATTGTAAACTTCTATGGTTTGAGAATCATTAGGAATGCATTGAACTTTTAAGTTTCAAACTATTCCAATTAACACCTATATCCTGTTAGGCATGGTGGCTCAAGCATGTAATCCTAGCACTATGGGAGGCTGAGGAGGGCAGATCACTTAACCTCAAGAGTACAAGACCAATCTGGGCAACATGGTGAAACCCTGTCTGTCCAAAAAGTACAAAACATTAGCAGGGTGTGGTGGCACATGCCTGTAGTCCCAGCTACTCAAGAGGCTGAGGTGGGAGGATCATTTGAGCACAGGAAGTAAAGGCTGCAGTGAGTTGTGATTGCACCACTGTACTCCACCTTGGGTGGCTAAGTGAGATACTGTCTCAAACAACAACAACAACAACAACAACAACAAACCCAATTATATTCATTTTCGCTATTTCGTTATTGCTCTATGATGCTCAAATTGTGCATCATTGGAATGCAAAGACTAGTTAGCTGAATGTAGATCAGAATTCTCTATACAAAGGAAACATACAAAGCACCATATAAAAAAGCAAAAGGGGGGAAAAAAGGAAAAAGAAAAGAAAATTAAAAAGGTTAAACACACTAAGTTTAATGCTTGAACTTTATTTTGGAGAGAAAAATTTAGAAAGATACAAGGTACACAGAGTGAAGTGTTTTTCTTTTTTCAGGACCTTGGATTGAATCTTGCACTGTTTTGGTTTTTATCTAGGAAGCTCAGCGACAGCAGAGTTTGTAGGTGCGGCGCCCGACTTTGCACTTCCCTGCATCGAACTCAGGGGTAAAACAACGCTTGTTTCGGCAATAGCAGGTGCGTCCTGCCCGAGAACCTGTGGAAAGAAGAGAGGGTCAGGCACAGGGAGGGAGGTGGGGAAAAGGATAGGCAGAGCCAGACTAACTGAGATAGTCTAAACAACAGACACTGTATCAATCATGTTAGGATAGAGAAAATTCATGTCTTTGTCGTAAATGACAAGAAATCGTACTAGCTATGTGTTAGTCATGCAAGATCATAGTTCTTTCCCCATCTGAGTCCATCCAGGACATGTTTATTACCTGCTCCCTGGTAAAACAATATACTTCTCAACCTCAGGGTTACCCACTCTTCATTCTGCTTAATCCATACTCCTAATCTTGAACTCCATGTATGATCTCCATGTCCTAACAAGGCTCCCTAATGCACCTGCATCCGTTTCTGAGATGCTGCATTGTGCATGCTCATGTCATGGACTCAAATACTTTGGTGCTCAAGGAGTCTTTGAAGACCTTCCAAATTCAAATTCTTCATTTCCTCTCTCTCTCTCTCTCTCTTTTTTTTTAAACATTTTACTTATGTACTTATTTTAATTGACAAATAATAATTGTGTATATGTATGAGACAAAATTTGATGTTTGGATCTAAGTACATATTATAGAAAGATTTAATCAAGCCCTTTAGCCTACATTGAAACACATCCATAGGTTCCTCTCTAGGTTCTAAAAGCTTTACCAATGGACAAAGTAAAATATTCTCTCCATAACTAAGTCTACCCATTCAGACCTACAAAT
>NW_012105309.1:268495-274583 GCF_000951045.1 Mandrillus leucophaeus
TACATTTTAAAACCAGAGAGCATGATACCTCTATCTTTGTTATTTTTGCTCAAGATTGCTTTGGCTATTCGGTGTCATTTCTGATTTCATACCAATTTTAGTGTTTTTTTAATTTCTGTGAAAAATTGCGTTGGAATTTTGATGAGGATCTACAGATCACTTTGGGTAGTACAGACATTTTAATAATATTAATTCTTCCAATCCATGAACTCAAGATAATTTTCCATTTATTTGTGTCTTCTTCAGTTTTATTCATCAATATTTATAGTTTTTGCTGTACAGATCTTTCACTTGTTTGGTTAAATTTACTTCTAAGAATTTTATTTTTGAGTGTTATTACAAGTGAGATTGTGTGGGCTTCTAAACCTTTGTGCCAGTCCAAACTCCTGTCTTTATTCTTAGTGACTCCTACAAAATTAGAGAGTGTCAAGTCATGCTATTGCCTTGAGAGAGTGAGAGAGAAGACAGACCCTTAGAGTACAGTGGAGAGGTTGGGGTGTTTGACATGTGTTTCCGTTTTTTCTTTCTTTGCAGAGAAACTAACAGAGTGTATCTCCCACTTATTCTGCCTTATGAAAATGAGAGGATCTGAATCAGATCTGTAATATCTATAATATTTATTTGAATTCATGGATTAACAGGGAGACTGGGAGGGACTAATTTCCTGCTCACCCAATTAATTTTGGGGTAAGAGAAGGATGAAGAGAGACTGAAGATACCAAGTTCCCCAATTAACGACGACTCTGGGTGATCAAACACATGACAGAATTCATGGAGAAAGGTTAGAACTGGAATAAAAATGTTCCAAATTGTTTCTTTAGTCATTTCTAGAGATTCAGAGAGACAATGCCAGAGAGATGTCAGCTAGGAAGCAATCATGCAATGCTATCTGCAAACTCAGCAATGTCCAGTGAGAAACAGAGCAGCAGTACAAATACACATGGTTTAAAACCTGGTGCTAAATGGCCACCAGGGTAAAACAAGGGCCATGAAAGCTGGAATCACTGATGCAGGAAATTAGTCCCTCCCAGTCTCCCTGTTAATTCACGAATTCAAATAATTAGTATAGATATTACAGATCTGATTGAGATCCTCTCATTTTCATGAGGTAGAATAAGTGGGAGATGCACTCTATTAGTTTCTCTGCAAAGAAAGAAAAAACGGAAACACAGGAGGGCGGATCACGAGGTCAGGAGGTCGAGACCATCCTGGCTAACACGGTGAAACCCCGTCTCTACTAAAAATACAAAAAATTAGCCGGGCGTGGTGGTGGGTGCCTGTAGTCCCAGCTACTCGGGAGGTTGAGGCAGGAGAATGGCGTGAACCCGGGAGGCAGAGGTTACAATGAGCCGGGATCCTGCCACTGCACTCCAGCCTGGGTGACAGAGCGAGACTCTGTCTCAAAGAAGGAAATTCTTCATTCATGACAACATGGTTGGAACCAGAGGACAATGTGCTAAATGAAATAAACTAGGCACAGAAAGACAAATACTGTATGCTATCACTTGTACATGGAATGTTAAAATGTCGATGTTATGGAACTGGAGTACAAAGGTGGTTATCAGAAGCTGGAGGTGGGTGAGAGGGAGGGATAGGAAAAGAGAAGATGTTGAGCCAAGAGTACAAAGTTTCAGTTATGCTGGAGAGTCTTAGTGATCTATGGCACTGCAAGGTGACTACAGTTAAGAGTAATGTATTGTATCTTTCAAACTGCTAAAGGACTCGATTTGTAATTCTCCTTAAAAAATTAAGTTGGTGAGGTGATGGCTATCTGAATTAGCCGAAGTGTTTCTGCCATGTGATTATCAATCCAAACATCACATCATACCCTGCAAATATACACAAAAATTATTTTTCAATTAAAAATAAACAAATTTGAAAAAAAATTAAATGAGGAATTCAAATGTAGAGGTTCTCCAAGGGCCTACTGAGCACCAAAGGATGTGTATCAAATATGGTAATATTATAGAAATACATAGTAATATCTTAAGAATAGGTAAGATATAGTCTCTTTTTGTTTTTAAGAGAAAGGGGTCTCACTATGTTGTCAGGCTGGTATTGAACTCTGATGATCCTCCCACCTCAGTCTCTCAAATAGCTAGAACTACAGGCAAGTGCCACCATACTGGCTTAAGATGCATTCTTTGACACAGCAATTCTGTTTCTATAAGTTTATCCATATGGGTAAGAGGACATATATACATGATAATCACTGCAACTTTACTTATTACTGCAAAAGTTTAAGAATAAGCAAATTGTACTAATTTTATCATATTTTATCAATAGAAAAAAATAAGTGATGGCATATACAAACCCTGGGATAGTATAAGGCTCTTAAAAATTATAACAGCATTCCATGTGTTTAGATATACAAAGTGCCCATGATACAGGTGATAAAAGCAAAGTACAGAATACTATGAATAACTGTTAATAGTGATGGATTCCTGGGTCAGAATTGAAGGCCTGGGGGTAGAAATGAGAACTTGTTACTTCTTCTACCTTTTGAATGTTGTTCCTTGTGTATGATTTAAAATTTTCTAAAACTAAATAATAAAAATAAAATAAAAGATCTCAGAAAGGGGTTGTAGGCACCTAAATTACTTTGATATTCCTCAAAGTGGAGAGAAGTACCTGCTACACATTGTATATGATGCATTCAGATCACACCAACTTCTTGAACTAAATCTGAATTTTGATTTTAATCTGATAAACTTGGCCTACTAGTCTACTGAACTCATTTCCCCTATAGCTGATAAGGTCATTGTCCTGTCCACACTGGCCCCGGCAGGAGACTACTCACCTCAAGATCTCAAAAGCCTCCTACATGAGGCTAATAATATCACTGAATCCTGCAATGGATTAACTCTCAACTCCACTGGGAACCAGATCTGACCCCAGAGAGTCATTCAGAGAGTACCAGGGACCATCTTCGGAAAACAAGAGGCATTTGATCCCCACATTTATTGAATGAAAGCACTGTTACTTTTCTTGTCTGAATATATAAAAGTAAATACTCAAGCAGATGGGAAACAGGACAGGATAGTAATGCCCTTATCATCATTAACAGCTTGGATCAAGAAGAGGCATTAAGCATACAGACTCACTCTGTGATGAAAGGCGGGAGAAAGAGGAGCATCAAAGGAATCTTGAGGGCGAAGGCAGCCCTTCCCCTCCCAATCACATGCCCACCTCCTCTCACTGATGCCCACCTCCTCTCACTGCAGCTTCTGTCTCAGGCCTTCTCCCAGCAAAGCTATAAATCCAGGCTCACTCCTCACTCTCCACACATCCACACCTGCTCTCCCTCCTCCAGGTGACCCCAGCCATGAGGACGCTCGCCATCCTTGCTGCCATTCTCCTGTTCGCCCTGCAGGCCCAGGCTGAGTCACTCCAGGAAAGAGCTGATGAGGCTGCAACCCAGGAGCAGCCTGGGGAAGACGACCAGGACCTTGCTGTTTCCTTTGAAGAAAATGGACTCTCTACTCTTAGAGCCTCAGGTAGGAGACATCAATCTTGCAGATCTGCAAAATCTAGAACAAAAGGATTGGAGACAGGCTCTGGTATCAAGTGTGGAAAAGTCTACCTCCCTTGAGTGACTTTACTTAATCTTCCTGGACCTTGATTTTCTCATCTCTAAATTAATCAGTGAGAACCGAAGACATCTAAAAGATTTTCTTTCTTCTAAGACTTTTAGTTTCAAGATATTTCTGTGAAATTTGCTACTTTTAAGATAGAAAGAGCTATACTGACCAGGTATTTGTAGGTCTGAATGGGTAGACTTAGTTATGGAGAGAATATTTTACTTTGTCCATTGGTAAAGCTTTTAGAACCTAGAGAGGAACCTATGGATGTGTTTCAATGTAGGCTAAAGGGCTTGATTAAATCTTTCTATAATATGTACTTAGATCCAAACATCATATTTTGTCTCATACATATACACAATTATTATTTGTCAATTAAAATAAGTACATAAGTAAAATGTTTAAAAAAAAAAGAGAGAGAGAGAGAGAGAGAATGAAGAATTTGAATTTGGAAGGTCTTCAAAGACTCCTTGAGCACCAAAGTATTTGAGTCCATAACATGAGCGTGCACAATGCAGCATCTCAGAAACGGATGCAGGTGCATTAGGGAGCCTTGTTAGGACATGCAGATCATACATGGAGGTCAAGATTAGGGGTATGGATTAAGCAGAATGAAGAGTGGGTAACCCTGAGGTTGAGAAGTATATTGTTTTACCAGGGAGCAGGTAATAAACATTTCCTGGATGGACTCAGATGGGGAAAGAACTATGATCTTGCATGACTAACACATAGCTAGTACGATTTCTTGTCATTTACGACAAAGACATGAATTTTCTCTATCCTAACATGACTGATACAGTGTCTGTTGTTTAGACTATCTCAGTTAGTCTGGCTCTGCCTATCCTTTTCCCCACCTCCCTCCCTGTGCCTGACCCTCTCTTCTTTCCACAGGTTCTCAGGCGAGACGCACCTGCTATTGCCGAACCGGCCGTTGTTATACCCCTGAGTTCCACTCCGGGAAGTGCTTATTCAAGGGCCGCACCTACAAACTCTGCTGTCGCTGAGCTTCCTAGATAGAAACCAAAACAGTGCAAGATTCAATCCAAGGTCCTGAAAAGAGAAAAATATTTCACTCTGTGTACCTTGTATCTTTCTAAGATTTTCTCTCCAAAATAAAGTTCAAGCATTAAACTTAATGTGTGACTTTTTAAATTTTCTTTTCTTTTTCCTTTTTTCCCCCCTTTTGCTTTTTTATATGATGCTTTGCATGGTTCCTTTGTATAGAGCATTCTGATCTACATTAAGTTAACTGATCTTTGCATTCTAATGATGCACACTTTGTGCGTCATAGAGCAATAACAAAATAGCAAAAATGAATATAATTGGGTTTCTTGTTGTTGTTGTTTGAGACAGTGTCTCACTTAGCCACCCAAGCTGGAGTACAGTGGTGCAGTCTCTGCTCACTGCAGCCTTGACCTTCTGTGCTCGAATGATCCTCCCACCTCAGCCTCTTGAGTAGCTGGGACTACAGGCATGTGCCACCACACCCTGCTAATGTTTTGTACTTTTTGGAGAGACAGGGTTTCACCATGTTGCCCAGATTGGTCTTGAACTCCTGAGCTTAAGTGATCTGCCCTCCTCAGCCTCCCAAAGTGCTAGGATTACATGCTTGAGCCACCATGCCTAACAGGATATAGGTGTTAATTGGAATAGTTTGAAACTTAAAAGTTCAACGCATTCTAAATGATACTCAAATAATAGAAGTTTACAATGAGAGGCAAAAAGTGGTTGTTGGCTCAAAGGAAAGATAGATCTGATGGGCTATGTTTACTTGTCCTTTAATTTTAAAAAGTGGGAAAGCATTGCTATACATAATTTTTGAAATTTTAAGCAGATGTGTCAAATACATATGCTATACGTTAAGCTTTATTTCACTCGGTTTTGGTAAGTGATCTATAACTGTATCAACAAGATAGAATAAAATAAAGTTTAACAAGGAAAAAGTAAAAACTGTGCCCAAAACAGGAAAGACTGACAAGCATCAGTGATTCAATTAATAACCAGATAGAAGAAGAGCTCAGAAGCTGGTGACCATAGAGGATGAGGCCCAATAACCAATGAGACAACTGGTCCCTTACTCGTCCCCAAAAGGTTAATTAGACCAATGTTTAATAAAGGAGTTGATCTCAACTCTCCATCCCTTCAAGCATATGAATTATATTAATTATAATAAAACTATACTCATTGTAATAAAATGCTAATGAGAAAACATATGTTAATATGTTTTTAATTATGCCAATGAACCAAGTCAATAATCATAATGATAAGACAATTGGCCATACACTTACAGCTTGCAAAAACTTAAGAACAACATATTTGTGAGAAAGGCAAGTTTCTAGAATTAAAATTTATATAAAAGACAGGGACTGAACAGTGCCATGATATGACAAAACAAAACACAAACAAACATTTTTATTACAACAACAACAAACAGTCTCAGCCTGATAATAAATAACAAGTAGCCTGAGTTTACTTCATCTCAGACACATACAAAGCACTGTTTCCTG
>NW_012105309.1:275848-278354 GCF_000951045.1 Mandrillus leucophaeus
TTTTGGAGGCAGAGTCTCACTCTATTGCCCCAGCTGGAGTGCAGTGGCCAGATCTCGGCTCACTGCAAGCTCCGCCTCCCGGGTTTATGCCATTCTCCTGCCTCAGCCTCCAGAGTAGCGGGACTACAGGCATCTGCCACCTTGCCCAGCTAGTTTTTTGTATTTTTTTTTAGTACAGACGGGGTTTTACCATGTTGGCCAGGCTGGTCTGGAACTCCTAACTTTGAATGAGCCCAGCACAGATCCCAGGGAGGACACAGGCATTCTGACAGACAAATGATCCCACCCTTCCCCTCCTTTAGATGGTGAAGGAAACACACAGAACTTCAGATTGTGAAGGCCAGGAGCCTCCCTTGGTTTCTAGCAATCGCCACTGCTTCAAGTCCTGAGGTCCCTGAACTAATGTTCCATATTGTTCCAAATTATGGGCTGGGCCACGCTGACTCCATCCAGAGGGCATCTGCATTTCACCCAGAAGTACACCTGGCCCATTTCCCAGACCTGGGGTCTCTGCTAAAATTTCACTTTGTCACTGACATCTTTCCTGATTTCTCAATTTTAAATTGCAGCAACTTTCCTGAGCAGTCTCCATCCCACTTGTTCTCTTTATTTTTAACTGTAGAATTGGAACAGTCTCACATTCTGCACACTTCACTTACTCTCTGTAACATTTCCCTTCCTACTCTAGAAGGGAAGTTGCATGTTTTGCTCATTATTGGACCACAGTGTTCAGATGACTGCCTAGCACATAGTAAGAGATCAAGAAATTAATTATGATAAAATTAATTATATTCAATATCACATGATATAAAATTAGATTATTATTACTAAACTGCATAGGAAAAAATGAAAACTACAGCAGCAATGCAGTCCATATATCAAGTTTCTGTGACAGCATGGGAAAAAAAGCCATTTAAAAACATTGAAGGCTGAAATATAGAAAAATATCCTTGGGAAAATGTGGCTTCATGAAGCAATAGGAGTTTAGAAGACAGAAATAGACTATTTTGGTTTTGAGGGCAAGAAAATGCTTCATGGTGAAACACAGAGGTATTTAAAACGTGGGTAGATTGAAACAAGGGGTAGAGTACAATGTTCGGTGGAGAGAATAATATCAGGGCAAGAAATACGCAGGGTCAGGTCGACCTCCACTGAATTTAGAGAAATGGATGTTGCCAGAGAGAAGGATGGAGTAGAATTCAGGCTGATGTGCTGAGAAGCATCCATCAATCCAAGGGAAATGGTCAGATGAGGATGGAGCCTCCCTGCTCCCCTGTTGGATAAAGGCACACTGGGAGCACCACATGTGACTTCTGCTACTGCAGTCTAGGGTGGGCAATGACTGCTGCAAACTCTAGGGACAGAGAATTCAGGGAGAGGTGTCAGGGTCTCCAAACAACCAGGGCCACTTGCTCGGCCTCAAGTAACACCCAGAACTGTTCACTGAGATGCACGAACATTCTACGTTCACTGATGATATACAAGAGATTTTCTACCTTGAACCACTTGTGTGCTGGAACAATGAATAACGAATAAGTCAGATGCCTCATCCCTTTAAATGTAATTACCCAAGAGGGCAGCAGCCCTGTCTCTGTGGGAGGATAGGAGCCTTACTCCAACAAGCACAAATGAGCAAACACAGATGGCCCAATCACACTAGCCAACTTCCCTCCTAACGACCTCCAGAACCATCCTGCTAGCTCCCCCCAAGGCTGAAATTCTCCTGCCTTTCGTTTGAGGTAAGTTAAGTCCAAGGGCTCTTCCTATTACAATGTTTTGACTCGTATTGCAACAGTCTTCAATAAATGTTTCCTTGACATTCCTTGGAAGTCTTGCTGAAATTTTTCTTTTACAAGAAAAGTATAGAGTTGTTTTTTCTGTGTCTCTGTTTGTTCTGAACTCCGCTTACAAACAGAACCAGAATGTAAGAGATGAGAAAAGTTCTCGTTTCCTTTTCTGAAGTTCTGTATTTCTTCCTTTGCCATTAAAACTCAAATAACTCATAAAAATAAAAACAAAGGGAAAGAGTTCATTCTAATATTTCCTGGCAGATCACCCTCCCAACCTCTCAGTGCTTTGTCCTCCTGGATGACAGTGAGAGTGACCCCCTTCCTCTTTGCCCCAGCCCTCCACCGATGGCCACCCACTAACTCCTGCCGCCACCTGGAATTCCTCCAGCTCTGAACATCAACTATGAAGCTTCCCATCCCTAACTCACTCGCTGTCCTTCCAGCCTCTCTCATAGCCGTCCCTCCTTCCCTGATGATCAACAAGGCTCTTCTCCCGCGGGGCTGTGCATGGGAATCGCCAGGGAGCCTGAGGCCCAAGCTGCCCCCAGGACACCTGTCATCTGCTATCATCTGCTCTCATCTCCTGTCCTTGTGCACTGCCCCGTCTTTGCCTCTCAGGTTCTCTGAGTTTGGTATTTTTGATGTTTTTCAGACATCTTAGTGGGGTCTTGAATTCAAACGTCAAACCATGACAAGCTGAGTTAACATTTTGACTC
>NW_012105309.1:278404-281881 GCF_000951045.1 Mandrillus leucophaeus
AAAACTACAGCAGCAATGCAGTCCATATATCAAGTTTCTGTGACAGCATGGGAAAAAAAGCCATTTAAAAACATTGAAGGCTGAAATATAGAAAAATATCCTTGGGAAAATGTGGCTTCATGAAGCAATAGGAGTTTAGAAGACAGAAATAGACTATTTTGGTTTTGAGGGCAAGAAAATGCTTCATGGTGAAACACAGAGGTATTTAAAACGTGGGTAGATTGAAACAAGGGGTAGAGTACAATGTTCGGTGGAGAGAATAATATCAGGGCAAGAAATACGCAGGGTCAGGTCGACCTCCACTGAATTTAGAGAAATGGATGTTGCCAGAGAGAAGGATGGAGTCGAATTCAGGCTGATGTGCTGAGAAGCATCCATCAATCCAAGGGAAATGGTCAGATGAGGATGGAGCCTCCCTGCTCCCCTGTTGGATAAAGGCACACTGGGAGCACCACATGTGACTTCTGCTACTGCAGTCTAGGGTGGGCAATGACTGCTGCAAACTCTAGGGACAGAGAATTCAGGGAGAGGTGTCAGGGTCTCCAAACAACCAGGGCCACTTGCTCGGCCTCAAGTAACACCCAGAACTGTTCACTGAGATGCACGAACATTCTACGTTCACTGATGATATACAAGAGATTTTCTACCTTGAACCACTTGTGTGCTGGAACAATGAATAACGAATAAGTCAGATGCCTCATCCCTTTAAATGTAATTACCCAAGAGGGCAGCAGCCCTGTCTCTGTGGGAGGATAGGAGCCTTACTCCAACAAGCACAAATGAGCAAACACAGATGGCCCAATCACACTAGCCAACTTCCCTCCTAACGACCTCCAGAACCATCCTGCTAGCTCCCCCCAAGGCTGAAATTCTCCTGCCTTTCGTTTGAGGTAAGTTAAGTCCAAGGGCTCTTCCTATTACAATGTTTTGACTCGTATTGCAACAGTCTTCAATAAATGTTTCCTTGACATTCCTTGGAAGTCTTGCTGAAATTTTTCTTTTACAAGAAAAGTATAGAGTTGTTTTTTCTGTGTCTCTGTTTGTTCTGAACTCCGCTTACAAACAGAACCAGAATGTAAGAGATGAGAAAAGTTCTCGTTTCCTTTTCTGAAGTTCTGTATTTCTTCCTTTGCCATTAAAACTCAAATAACTCATAAAAATAAAAACAAAGGGAAAGAGTTCATTCTAATATTTCCTGGCAGATCACCCTCCCAACCTCTCAGTGCTTTGTCCTCCTGGATGACAGTGAGAGTGACCCCCTTCCTCTTTGCCCCAGCCCTCCACCGATGGCCACCCACTAACTCCTGCCGCCACCTGGAATTCCTCCAGCTCTGAACATCAACTATGAAGCTTCCCATCCCTAACTCACTCGCTGTCCTTCCAGCCTCTCTCATAGCCGTCCCTCCTTCCCTGATGATCAACAAGGCTCTTCTCCCGCGGGGCTGTGCATGGGAATCGCCAGGGAGCCTGAGGCCCAAGCTGCCCCCAGGACACCTGTCATCTGCTATCATCTGCTCTCATCTCCTGTCCTTGTGCACTGCCCCGTCTTTGCCTCTCAGGTTCTCTGAGTTTGGTATTTTTGATGTTTTTCAGACATCTTAGTGGGGTCTTGAATTCAAACGTCAAACCATGACAAGCTGAGTTAACATTTTGACTCCTATATCTTGGAATTGAGGGGGAATTCTGACTTCAGGAAATACTTGATTTAAGGACTCAAAGCATGGGTCACATTGTTGTCTTCCTTTTTATTTTTCTTGGTCTTACTTTGGGCTCTCTCCGCAGTGACAGCCATGTGAATCATGGTCATCTCTCTGTGACCTTCGTAGCTGATCTCCTGGAGAAAATCCCTACTTCCTTCCCATTGTTCCAGCCAACGCCCAAGTCCCATGGTCGACTCTGAATCTGTCACCGAGGGCGGAGGTTGGCACCACACCTGGGTCCCATACTGCCCCTGCTCCCCAAGGAAGAATTTAAGCTAAGAACAGTTGACAGGGGATCGGTGAGTCACTGGAAAAGTAAGGGAGGTCAGAGTGGGTCTGTGTCCAACAAAGAAATGGCTCCAGGCTGGGCATGGTGGCTCATGCCTGTAATCTTAGCACTTTGGGAGGCTGAAGTGGGAAGATCACTTGAGGTCAGGAGTTTGAGACCAGCCTGGCCAACATAGTGAAACCCCATCTCTACTAAAAATACAAAATTTAGCCAAACATGGTGGTGTGTGCCTGTAATCCCAGCTACTCAGGAGGCTGAGGCAAGAGAATCGCTTGAACCTGGGAGGCAGAGGTTGTAGTGAACCGAGATCGCGCCATCGCACTCCAGCCCGGGGGACAGAGTGGGATTCCCTCTCCACAACAACCACCATGAAAAAAAAAAAGAAGAAGAAGAATTTGCTGGAATCACCTGGGGAAGGATGGAGACAATGCCTGGGTGTGACCTCAGCACAGACTGAGAGCCTGCTGGGGCTCTGGGCTGCCGAGTCCTGACCACAGTCTATGGAGGAGGCAAGGATGGGAGCATGGCCACGAGGTAGACAGAGCAGCGTCCCAGCAGGTGGTTCCCAGTCCTGCAGCCAAGAATGGGAGGGAAGGAGAGCACAAGACTGGGTTGGAGCAGAGAAGGCCACCCCTCCACCGACAGCAGCCATCAGTGACTCTGAGCCAGCTGGAGGGTCTCTGTGCTCCCTGAGCTCCCCAAATCGCTCTGGGTGCTGCATGGAAAGCCACCGCCTGGGCCAGGCCACACATCTGCGATAGGGCTGCTGCACCTGCTCTCCCTCTTCCTGGACAGTGCCCAGGTGTCTGCAGGACACACTCATGACTCCTCCAGCACTGTTGTAAAGATTCTGGGCATCAATTGGTCCTCAGTGGGCTGACAAAGGCTCCTTGCAGTTAAAAACCAAATCCTCACCACTAGTGTGCCAGCCACTTTGCGGCAGGCCTTCCATGTACTGGGACATCGTGTCTTTGGAGACAGCTATACCCCATTTGTCCATTCTGCTGAGGCCCACCAATATCATCACTCAGAAGCCCTTCACATCCATTGGGGCCACAGCAGGATAGTCTGTAGCTGGCCCAGCAGGTGATCTCTCCAGGCCATGCCTGGCTCCCAGGTTCTGAGTTTCACGGGGAGGCCCTCACTCCCGCCCATCACAACTCTCAGAGCCTCTGGACAAAGCACACTAGTCCTAGCTATGGGCTTCTGCACGTGTAGTCTTCCAGGGAAGGTAACTCCTTATGCCCTGGGTGGCGCAGATGTTCTCTTTTCATGGCATTTCTTCGCTTTCTCCTTTAGAACCACACCTAACATTGATTTAGATGGAGGCTCCCCACTCAGGGTATCACAACACTGGGGTGGGTTAAGGGAGTCTCATTTAGTTCATCATCTCCAAGCCACCAGCCTCCTCAAGCAGCACGGTGGCCTCCTAAAGTCATGGTTATTAATGTCTCTGGATGTGCTACGGACACCCAAGGCACCAAGGTC
>NW_012105309.1:282636-302658 GCF_000951045.1 Mandrillus leucophaeus
GCTCGTGGGGTAGCTGTTAAATCCAGGCCTTGCAGCCTAGAGAGCTGCTGGGAACAGGACAGCCCTAGTCAGAATTTGTACCCCAGGCTGGAAAACTGGGAATTCCAGTTTGGATGGTCTCGATCTCTTGACCTCATGATCCACCCGCCTCACCCTCCCAAAGTGTTGGGATTACAGGTGTCAGCCACCGCGCCCGGCCAGAGTCATTCTCAGTGTAACCAAGAGCTATGGCATTTTATTCATAATAAAGACGTTCTAAAGTTATGTGAACTACATGAGCTCCTCCAACCCCAAGTCAAAATCGTAGAATCCATGCTAAGCTTTTACTCACATCTCTTCATTCTGCTACTGATGGTCACATAATGAAGTGACAAAGTAAACTGTTATTTACACAGTATAGAATATTAGCAGTCACACCTGCCACAGACAGCTCACCACCATTATACATTATACATCTCCAATGAGTCCTGCCCTTGGGTCTTAGATCTAAACAAGACCAAGACAGGAACCAGCTTAGCCCTCTGCCTAGGCAGCCGTGAGCGGGTGGTGAGCGTGTGAACACTGGACTCGAATTGGAAAGACCTCAGAGGCCATTTAAAACGACACACTGCATGGCTGACACGTGTGTGACAAGAACAGAGCTAAGAACTTCAACGCCCTTACCCTTTTTATTCCTCAGACAATGCTGTGAGGTAGGTGCTATTGTTATATAATAACTGTTACCCTTATTCCTCTTTAGAAAATGTGGAAACTGAGGCACAGAGAAGTTATGCCACTTGCTCAGTATCTCAGAGTCAGCACACGGACGACATAGGATGCCCCCACAGCTGTGCTCTTGCAGTTGGTGTCCAGCAGCCTCTGAACAAGTGAGGAAGGTTCATCCAATAGTGCAAAACTGGGCTGTAGGTGCCCACAAGGAGGAGCCAGAAGTGCTCATGGTCTTCAAGGCCCCTATCTCTCCATCTCCCATCTGCTTGCCTGTTACCAGCAATAAATATGGGCATGTCTAAGCATCATTTGTCCCCTGGAATATCCTGGAATACAAAACCTGTAGTATACAACCAGATTCTGTTGCTATCTTATTTTCTTCCAGGCCAATTCCCTTGCACCCCACTTTCTTAACACAGTTAAGTTAATTCCTATGTTAAATAATTAACTCATCCATCAGGGGAGTACATGCCTTCTAAGAGTGAATGTCCATATTATCGGTGGAAATCCTCTTTTTGTCCTGGCCCTGAGTGACCTGGACAAGTAGACCTTTCTACCCTGAGGTCCAGCTCCTCAGGGTACAAAGTGCAGCATCGACATCTCTATGAAAATGACCAGGATAATAGAAACAAAAGGGTAAGAAAAACAAGTAAAGAAACAAATAAGGCAAAGAAAAGGGGAGACTACATGGCCCAAATACATTGAGTTTATCGTGAAAACGTATTTTTGGAGATAGAGAGAAGATAAAGCACAAGGTAAAGAGACTAACCTGTTTGTTTCCAGGTTTTCAAATGGAATCTTGCCCTGATCTGGGTCTCAATTAACAAAGCACAAGGACAGCTGAGCCTGTAGCAGGTGTCGCTGAGGATACAGGTCCCAGAGTGATGCCCAGTGGCAACAGGTGGGTCTGCAACTGCAGGTGCCCCTCACCTGGTGACCTTGAGGAAGATGGAGCAGCGTATTGGGCACAGTGCTGGGTTTCGGGGTACAGGAAATCACATCAGAGCAGCCCAGAGGAGGACTGTGTCTGCTCACGGAAAACATACCTCGCAGATCCTATTAGAGCAGAATAAAGAGATCATAACTGGCCACCTGTCGGCCATTTAAGATCTGGTTCTTCCTTTCATGTTTTCTGTCATTTCTATCACACAGTCCCCTCTCCCTGCACACAGGCACTCAGACTCAGAGACATGCACATGCACACGTACAACACATACATCCCTAGTTTCCACCTCCCAACACACTCCCCTCACTACACGTGCATACATACATGTAAACATACAAGCATACGCACAAGTGCACACACACCCTGAAGTGCAGACTCCAAACTCTAATACATCTGGTTTAGCCTCTGAGGCCGAAGCTGCTCAGACTGACATGCACAGGCCGTAAAACCAAATTTTTGCACCCAAGACCTCTTGGAGAGAGTCTATGGCCCCCAATTTAGAGTCAAAAGACAGAGGCCATGATAGGTGAAGTCATGCACTAATGATCCCACAGTTAGTTGATGACACCACTGAGACCACAGCTCCCAACAGACAGCACATTGGCCTGCTGTCTTATGTGAAGCCCGTAATGCAGTTTTCATTCCTGCAAAGGGGACACCTACATCTGGGTCCTTTGTCCCAGGTAGCTCCAAGGCTAGGCCCTGGTGCACTTTCTCCAAGAGGCTCCAGAGAAGGACAAGGGTCCTCAGGGCGGTGAGCCTCCTATAGGTCAATGTCTCTCAAGGGACCGAAGGAGTTTGAGGACCAAGGGGATTGAAAAGACCCCAGCTCTGTGCTATCTGGAGGAAGCAGCATCCCAGGGCAATGAGCTACCCCAAACCTGTGTGGCTGTGGGATAGCGGCATCCTTTGGGTTGATAGTTCAGACCTTTGACGGTTCTCCAATCCAGGGCTGCACTGAAGCACCTGCTCTTCATGTTCATGAAGGCCCCTATCACTCTTCCTGTCTCCCATCTGCTTGACTGTTACCAGTAATAAACACACTTCTAAGCATTATTTGTTCCCTGGAATATCCTGGAATACAAAACCTCTATTATAAAACCAGATTCTGTTGCTAGCTTAAGTGTTTTCTTTCAGGCTAATTTCTTTGCCCCCTACTTTTTAGCACAGTTAAATTAATTTTTATGTTAAATAATTAAATCATCGATCAGGGAGTACACACCTTCTAAGAATGAATGTCCATATTATGGATGCAAATCCTGTTTTTATCCCAGCCCCGCGTATAGGAGAGGCAAGATTAGAGTCAGAATAAAGGAGAAGAAAAACAGTTTTTCAGGTTTTGTTTTAAATGACAGCAGGTTTGAAGTCAAGAGGACAATAGATAATGGGCATCTTGCTACAGTTAAAGAAACGAAGGAACGGCAAAGGCATTTTATCTAAATAATTATTTACAAACACATTAGGAAACTAAAAATTTTTTCCATAATGTCAGTGGAGTTTTCTCATCTTCCTTTCTTTCTTTCTTTCTTGCTTGCTCTCTCTCTTTCTTTCTTTCTTTCTTCCTTCCTTCCTTCCTTCCTTCCTTTCTTTCTTTCTTTCTTTTCTTTTTTCTTTTCTCTTCTCTTCTCCCTTCCTTCCTTCCTTCCTTCCTTCCTTTCTTTCTTTCTTTCTTTCTTTCTTTCTTTCTTTCATTTCTTTCTTTCTCTCTCTCCCTTCCTTCCTTCCTTCCTTCCTTCCTTCCTTACTACTTTCCTTCCTTCCTTTCTTTTTGACAGAGTCGTGCTCTGTTGCCCAGGCTGGAGTGCTGTAGTGCAATCTCAGCTCACTGCAACCTCTGCCTTCCAGGTTCAAGTGATTCTCGTGTCTCAGCCTCCAGAGTAGCTGGGACTATAGGCACCCGCTGCCACATCCAGCTAAATTTGGTATTTTTAGTAGAGACGGAGTTTTATCATGTTGGCAAGGCTATTCTCAACCTCCTATCTTCAAATCATCTGCCCACCTTAGCCTCCCAAAGTGTTGGGATTACAGGCATGAGCCACTGCGCCCAGCCCAGAGGAGTTCTCTAGAAATACTTCTGCCAGAAATAATAAGAAACTTGATTGGCAACAGAGTTGTGTCCAAGGCTGAGCAATGAGCTGCCGACGGGGGCCTGGTCCTGGGAAGATGGGCCACTGGGCATCTTCTGGCTTGGCCAGTGCTCAGCTCTGCTGTCTGAGCATACCACAGGGCCTGGACAGTGGTTTTTAAACCACCCATTTCTCTTTCCAGATTTTCTGCTCACCCAATTAACTTCGGGGTCAGAGAAGGATGAAGAGAGACTGAAGATATCAATTTCTACAATTAATAAGGACTCTGGGTGATCAAACACATGACAGAATTCATGGAGAAAGGTTAGAACCAGAATAAAAATGTTCCAAATTGTTTCTTCAGTCATTTCTAGAGATTCAGAGAGACAATGCCAGAGAGATGCAGGCTAGGAAGCAATCACGGAATGCTATCTGCAAACTCAGAAATGTCCAGTGAGAAACAGAGCAGCAGTACAAATACAGATGGTTTAAAACCTGGTGCAAAATGGCCGCCAGGGTAAAACAAGGGCCATGAAAGCTGGAATCACCAATACAGGAAATTAGTCCCTCCCAGTCTCCCTGTTAATTCATGAATTCAGATTGATATTATAGATATTACAGATCTGATTGAGATCCTCTCATTTTTATGAGGTAGAATAAGTGGGAAATACCCTCTATTACTTTCTCTGCAAAGAAAGAAAAAATGGATTAACTCTGTGCTCCACTGGGACCCAGGTCTGATCCCAGAGAGTCATCCAGAGAGTACCAGGGACCATCTTCGGAAAACAAGAGGCATTTGATCCCCAGATTTATTGAATGAAAGCACTGTTGTTTTTCTTGTCTGAATATATAAAAGTAAACACTCAAGCAGATGGGAAACAGGACAGGATAGTAATGTCTTTATCATCATTAACAGCTTGGATCATGAAGAGGCATTAAGCACACAGACTCACTCTGTGATGAAAGCCAGGAGAAAGAGGAGCATCAAAGGGATCTTGAGGGCGAAGGCAGCCCTTCCCCTCCCAATCACATACCCACCTCCTCTCACTGCAGCTTCTGTCTCAGGCCTTCTCCCAGCAGAGCTATAAATCCAGGCTCACTCCTCACTCTCCACACATCCACACCTGCTCTCCCTCCTCCAGGTGACCCCAGCCATGAGGACGCTCGCCATCCTTGCTGCCATTCTCCTGTTCGCCCTGCAGGCCCAGGCTGAGTCACTCCAGGAAAGAGCTGATGAGGCTGCAACCCAGGAGCAGCCTGGGGAAGACGACCAGGACCTTGCCGTTTCCTTTGAAGAAAATGGACTCTCTACTCTTAGAGCCTCAGGTAGGAGACATCAATCTTGCAGATCTGCAAAATCTAGAACAAAAGGATTGGAGACAGGCTCTGGTATCAAGTGTGGAAAAGTCTACCTCCCTTGAGTGACTTTACTTAATCTTCCTGGACCTTGATTTTCTCATCTCTAAATTAATCAGTGAGAACCGAACACATCTAAAAGATTTTCTTTCTTCTAAGACTTTTAGTTTCAAGATATTTCTGTGAAATTTGTTACCTTTAAGATAGAAAGAGCTATACTGACTAGTTATTTGCAGGTCTGAATGGGTAGACTTAGTTTTGGAGAGAATATTTTACTTTGTCCATTGGTAAAGCTTTTAGAACCTAGAGAGGAACCTCTGGGTGTGTTTCAATGTAGGCTAATAGACTTGATTAAATCTTTCTACAATACATGCTTAGATCCAAACATCATATTGTGTCTCATACATATACACAATTATTATTTGTCAATTAACATAAGTACATAAGTAAAATGTTAAAAAAAAAAAAAAGGGGGGGGGAGAGAGAATGAAGAATTTGAATTTGGAAGGTCTTCAAAGACTCCTTGAGCACCAAAATATTTGAGTCCATGACATGAGCATGCACAATGCAGCATCTCAGAAACGGATGCAGGTGCATTAGGGAGCCTTGTTAGGACATGCAGATCATACATGGAGGTCAAGATTAGGGGTATGGATTAAGCAGAATGAAGAGTAGGTAACCCCGGGGTTGAGAGGTATATTGTTTTACCAGGGAGCAGGTAATAAACATGTCCTGGATGGACTCAGATGGGGAAAGAACTATGATCTTGCATGACTAACATATAGCTAGTACGATTTCTTGTCATTTACGACAAAGACATGAATTTTCTCCATCCTAACATGACTGATACAGTGTCTCTTGTTTAAACTATCTCAGTTAGTCTGGCTCTGCCTGTCCTTTTCCCGACCTCCCTCACTGTGCCTGATCCTCTCTTCTTTCCACAGGTTCTCAGGCGAGAATCACCTGCTATTGCCGAAACGGCAAATGTTTTCTGCGTGAATCCTTCGCCGGATGGTGCAACATCGGTGGCCACATCCTCAGACTCTGCTGTCGCTGAGCTTCCTAGATAGAAACCAAAGCATGCAAGATTCAATCCAAGGTCCTGAAGAAAGAAAAACATTTCACCCTGTATACCTTGTGTCTTTCTAAATTTTTCTCTCCAAAATAAAGTTCAAGCATTAAATTTAGTGTCTTTGATTTTTTAAATTTTCTTTTATTTTCCTTTTTTTCCCTTTTGCTTTTTTATATGGTGGATTGTACGGTTCCTTTCTATAGAGAATTCTGATCTACATTAAGTTAACTGGTCTTTGCATTCCAATGATTCCAATGATGCACAATTTGAGCATCATAGAGCAATAACAAAATAGCAAAAATGAATATAATTCGGTTTGTTGTCGTTGTTGTTTCAGACAGTGTCTCACCTAACCACCCAAGCTGGAATCCAATGGTGCAATCTCTCCTCACTGCAGCCTTAACCTCCTGTGCTCGAATGATCCTCCCACCTCAGCCTCTTGAGTAGCTGGGACTACAGGCATGTGCCACCACACCCTGCTAATGTTTTGTACTTTTTGGAGAGACAGGGTTTCACCATGTTGCCCAGATTGGTCTCGAACTCCTGAGCTTAAGTGATCTGCCCTCCTCAGCCTCCCAAAGTGCTAGGATTTCATACTTGAGCCACAATGCCTGACAGGATATAAGTGTTAATTGGAATAGTTTGAAACTTAAAAGTTCAATGCATTCCTAATGATTCTCAAACCATAGAACTTTACAATGAGAGGCAAAAAGTGGTTGTTGGCTCAAAAGAAAGATAGATCTGATGGGCAATGTTTACTTGTCCTTTAATTTTAAAAAGTGGGAAAGCATTACTATACATAATTTTTGAAATTTTAAGCAGATGTGTTAAATACATATGCTATACATTAAGCTTTATTTCACTCTATTTTGGTAAGTGATATATAACTGTATCAACAAGACAGAATAAAATAAAGTTTAACAAGGAAAAAGTTAAAACTGTGCGAAAAACAGGAAAGACTGAGGAGCATCAGTGATTCAATTAATAACCAGATAGAAGAGGAGCTCAGAAGCTGGTGACCATAGAGGATGAGGCCCAATAACCAATGAGACAAATGGTCCCTTACTGGTCCCCAAAAGGTTAATTAGACCAATGGAAGGAGTTGAACTCAACTCTCCATCCCTTCAAGCATAAGAATTCTATTAATTATAATGAAGCTATACTGATTTTAATAAAATGCTAGTGAGAAAATATATGTTAATATGTTTTCAATTATGCCAATGAACCAAGTCAATAATCGTAATGATAAGACAATTGGTCATACAGTTGTGCAAAAACTTAAGAACAACATATTTGTGAGAAAGGCAAGTTTCTAGAGTTAAAATTTATATAAAAGACAGGGACTGAACAGTGCCAGGATATGACAAAACAAAACACAAACAAACATTTTTATTACAACAACAACAAAAAGTCTCAGCCTGATAAGTAGTCTGACTTCAATTCATCTTAGGCACATACAAAGCACTGTTTCCTGATCAACGGTCAGCTACTTGACCCTAGACTTGCAACCTCGTTTAGTAATCTGGGGTCTCAGAAGATCAAGAAAATCATAGGAAGGAGTAAAATGAAAACAAATAAGAAAAGATATCAAATCCATGATATGGGCCCTTCTATATCACTTTTGGTATAATGAACAAATAAGTTTGTGATCATCGTTGAGGAATATGTTTCTCTATTCTTTAAGGTGTTAGATGTGTTTAAAAACAACCAGGCATACTAAATGTATGACATCAATGTAGATGAAGGGAATTTAAATAATCACCTTTGTGTCAATATTTAATACTCAAGAATTGGTTTAAACTTAGTGTAAATAGTGATGAGAATTTTCTCTGTGCACAAAAGTCCTTCCAATATTAAAGAACCTACCAAGCTAGTGCAGGCTGGTGCTGCCTTTCCTCATCTGATGGTCCTTAGTAAGAACTCTCTACTATACTGGGAGATAGGTGGTGGGGGCTGGTTCTCTGCCTCAGCAACCCTTCTGAGCAGGACTCTCTTCCACTCTTGCTGTCACACCTGGTCCTGGAACTGGAGGGCCAGCAAGAGAGCATGGTAGAGGAGGGAGAGCCTTGTCATGAACCACCCAAGAGGCGAGGCTCTCTGGCAGCAGGAACCAGAACGGGTAGTGGAGAGACCTCAGATGCTGAATACAAGTACATCTTTTGGGAAGATAAAGTCACTCTACAAAGTCTGTGAACTTAGGCCAGGTTGGTCTATAGGTGAAAGGGAAGGATTTTCCAGGTCTCACCTGGTTGCCTAAAAGTCACCGTGATGCTCCTCTATTTAACTGCTTTACTCACAGCCAAAATTGACTGGTTGTTTGGTCTCCGCCCTTTCTTTTTGATGTGTTCTGCTTTTTGTTTTTTGGGTGTTTTGTTTTGTTTTGTTTTGTTTTGTTTGAGATGGAGTCTTCGTCTGTCACCCAGGCTGGAGTGCAGTGGCACGATCTTGGATCACCGCAACCTCCACTTCCCAGGTTCAAGTGATTCTTCTGCCTCACCCTCCCATGTAGCTAGGATTACAGGCAAGTGCCAATGCGTCCAGTTCATTTTCATATTTTTATTAGAGATGGGGTTTCACCATATTGGCCAGGCTGGTGTCGAACTCCTAACCTTGAATGATATCCCCACTTTGGCCTCCTAAAGTGCTGGGATTACAGGCACGAGTCACTGTGCTGGGTCAATGGGTTCTGTTTTTATAAGAATCTTGAATAGTATCTCCTGTTCCTCATCAGCCTTTATGTAAACATCAGCTACAAAGTGGGGGTTTGTTAGAGGCTCCACTGCTCCATTCAGAGCAGCTACAGTATAAACAACTCTAGGTTTTCCAGGCAGATCTCTTCAACGTCCCATTTTCCCTTGAAGCTAAGACTCTTGTCTTATATTAGCACAGTGATCAGGGGATATGAATAACTTCCAAGGAGTAGGACTCCAAGGTCATGGGGAAGAATACCCTACTCTCTGCTATGAGTAAAACTTACAGTAAGAAACAAAATAAATGTTTCCTCGGGCCCAAAGCTATTACATTGAGCATCAAGTCTCTGGTCAGGAGGAGAGCAGGTTATGCAAAAACCAAGATAAACAGAAGATGTTCTTCACCCTTCCTTCAGGCAATGGGAGGCTTATTCTAACTGTTAATGGAAATTCTTGGCTCAGCATGGGCCTAAACAAAAATGTGTGATAAAAGGCACTTGACTCTCATTTCAACCATGTCCTGCATATATAAGCAGGAGAGAGATGCAAACCCTGTCTCTCCTCATCTTTGCATCCCACACATCCTCATTCTCATGTCCCAACCCCAGTCAGTCTAACTGCAGATCTTCCTGTTCTCTGCTGCAGAAAATTCAGATGACCACACAAATCAAGTATCTACCTAAACTCTATGTCTTGGTCAGGGATCTCCAGAGAAACAGAACCAAAATAATGTGTATGTATAGAGAGATTGTTTTCAAGGAAATGCCTCATGTGACTAAGGAGCTAGCAAATCAAAAATCTCCAGGATAGGCCATCAATCTGGAGGCCCAGGGAAGAGTCACACCTGCAGTTCAAGTCTGGAGCCTGTTGCTGGCAGAATTCTTTCTTGCCCAGGGAAGGTCAACCTTTTCCCTTTTCAAGCCTTCAGTGGATTGGATGAGGACCACCTACATTAAACAAGACAATCTACTTCACGGAAAGTACACCAACTTAAATCTTAATCACATCCAATAAGACACCCTTACATAAATACCGAGAATCATGTTTGACCAAGTATCTGCTCCACTGCAAAGCAGCCAAGTTGACACATAAAATTAACCATCACACTGGACCTTCAGTTTTACTAAGAAATCTTCTAAGTCTCTGTATTTCAGTCTTGTTCCAGTTCTTTAGAAGGACTTCAACAATATCCTAGTTCTATCATATTCTATATCATGTTTTTAATAGATTAAATGCTTGAAACTATTTTTTTTTTTTGGAAGACAGAGTCTCACTCTTTTACCCAGGCTGGAGTACAGTGATGTGATCTCAGCCAACTCCAACCTCTGCCTCTCAGGTTTAAGCGATTTTCATGCCTCAGCCTCCCAAGTAGCTGGGACTACAGGCATATGCAACCACGCCCAGCTAATTTTTTAAACTTTTAGCAGTAACAGGGTTTTACCATGTTGTGAGGCTGATATCAAACTCCCAATCTCAGGTGAGCCATCCACCTTAGCCTCTCAAACTGCTGGGATTACAGGTTTGAGCCTCCACACCCAGCCTTGCTTCTGAAACTTTTGATGCATCTTACGTCTATGTGTAAAAGTAATCTGATAGTAGTTTTGCTTTGATTTATTTTGATAAACTTCTATAATTATGTAATTGGTATTACTATAATTTGAGTATGTCCTCCAAAAGTTCATGTTGAAACTGAATCCTCAATATAACACTATTAAAACGTGGGGTCTTTAAGAGGTGCTGGGGTTTTTAGGGCTCTTTGCCCCTGAATGGATTAACCCATTCAGGAATTAACATGTTAGTAGATTGTCACAAGAGTGAGTCTGCTGTGCGTCTGTTGTAAAAGCCAGTTTCTCTCAGTGTGTCCCGACTCACCATATGATGCCCTGTACCACTGAGGACTGCAGAGATTCCTTATCAGCAAGAAGGCCCTCACCAGATGCAGCCTCTAAACCTCAGACTTACCAGCCTTCAGAGTTGTAAGAAAAAAGTGTATTTTCTTTATAAGTTACCCAGTCTTAGGTATTCAGTTATGAAAAAAAACAAATATATATATATATATATATGACAGGTACCATCTTAGGATCAAGGAAATATGGCAATATTGGTTAATATCCAGTCATTGCTGCCATTGTGTTAGGCATCACACCAATTCCTTTCCCTACTACACATGAGGTAGGAAAGAGACAATTATCTAGATTTGAGAGGTGAAGAAATGGAGGCCTGGTACATGGAAATCCATCCTTTAGTCTTTGGTACACCTGATGTTGCATAAGAAACAATAGTAAACAGAAAATGAAGACCTCTCCCAGTGGACAAAGGAGCCAGTGACCAACCCTAAGAACATGGCAATGTTCAATAATTCAAAACAGCAGTTTTTAGGAAACTCAGCAAACTTTGTGATGACACAGAAAAGTAATTCAGAAATGTATCAGAAAAATTTAGCAAGGAGATCAAAATAGTTGTCTAAAAATCAAACAGAAACCCTGGAACTGAGAAATAAACTCCCTGGCAGAAAACTCTCAGACTCTCAATAACCGAATTGATCAAGTAAAAAAAATTCAGTAAGCTCAGTGCAGGTTATTTGAAATACAAAGAGCAGAAAAAAGGGAAAAAGAATGAAGAATACCAATTAAATATAGAAAGTACCTCAAAAGAGCAAATCTAAAAGTCATTGACCTTCATAAGGGAACTGAGAGAGGGCAACGGCTACCAAACTTAAATAAATAATAATAGAAAACTTTCCAAATATAGAGAAGGATATAAATATCTAGGTACAGGAAGGTCAAAGATCATCAAACAGATTCAACACAAAGAAGACTATCATAAGGTGTAGTCATTAAACTCTCAAAGGACAAAGACAGGATTCTAAAAGCAGCAAGAAGAAACAAGCAAATTGCACATAAAGGGACGCCAATTCATCTGGCTACAAACTTCTCAGTGGAAATCCTACAGACCAACAAGGAGAGGGATGATATGCTCAAAGTGCTGGGGGGCAGGTTGAGGGAAAATCTTCCCACCAAGAATACTGTACCCAGCAAAGCTATCTTTCATACATTGAGTAGAAATAAAGTTGTGCCTGACAAACAAAAACTAAGAAAATTCATTACCAGACCTGTTTGTCTTAATACAAAACTATAGAAGGAAATTCTTTAGTCTTTAAGAAAAGGATGCCAACATGCCATAAGAAAACATCTGAAGGTATAAAACTAATTGGTAAAAGTAAGTACACAGACAATTTTAGAATATTCTAATACTATAATTGTGGTAGATAGATCTCTCATATCTCTAGTATGAATACTTAAAGGCAAATCTATCGAAAATAGTAAAACAATTTAAGAGATAGGCAATATAAAAAGACGTACATTGAGACCAAAAAAAGTCTAAATGTTGAGGGGGAGAGAGTTAAAGTATAGAGTTTTTTAGGTTTTTCTCTCTTTGTTAGTTTCTTCTACTTCCTTTGTGATCAAAGTTAAGTTGTCATTTGTTCAAAAGAACTTCTTATAAACATTTTATAATCTTCATAGTAACCCCAGAGCAAAAGCCTATAGTGTATATACTTTTTTTTGGTTTTGAGACAGAGTCTCACTCTGTCATCCAGGCTGGAGTGCAGCAGCATGATCTCAGCTCACTGCAAGCTCCAGCTCCCCAGTTCTGGCCATTCTTCTGCCTCAGCCTCCCAAGTAGCTGGAACTACAGGTGTCCGCCACCACCCCTGGCTAACTTTTGTAGTTTTAGTAGAGACAAGGTATCACTGTGTTAAGCAGGATGGTCTCAATCTCCTGACCTCATGATCCATCCACCTTGGTCTCCCAAAGTGCTGGGATTACAAGCGTGAACCACCGTGCCCGGTCATGCATACACTTTTTTAAAAGCAAAGAATTGA
The DNA here is from genome assembly GCF_000951045.1 of Mandrillus leucophaeus. Taxonomy (NCBI): domain Eukaryota; kingdom Metazoa; phylum Chordata; class Mammalia; order Primates; family Cercopithecidae; genus Mandrillus; species Mandrillus leucophaeus. Next base: position 295,358 of record NW_012105309.1, read on the forward strand.
AGAACTACCAGAGAAAATCATATAACCACTAACGAGGAAAGTAATAAAAGAAGAAAGAAAAGGAAGAGATGAGTTAGAAGTGATCATTTCAACAGAAAATTAACAAAACCAAACATCAGAGTTAAACTACACTCTAGCCCAAATGGACCTAACTGACATTGACAGAATATTTCATCCAACTGACGCAGACTATATTCTTCTCACAGTACATGGAATATTCTCCAGAACAGATCATATGTTAGTCCACAAAACAACTCTCAAAAAATTTTTGAGTCAAAACTGTATCAAGTATATCAAAATTATATCAAGTATTCTGACCACAGTGGAATACAATTTGTAATCAATGATAAGAGGAACTTTGGTAACTGTACAGACACATGGAATTAAACAACATGTTCCTGAATGACCAATGGATCAATAAAAGATAAGAAGGAAATTTAAAGATTGCTTGAAACAAATGAAATTAGAAACAGAACATAACAAAACCTATATTCAAGCCATAACTACTCTTAGGTGGTCACTGGTAAAATGACACAAAGAGTTTGAGTGGGACAGAGAGATTGCAGACTTCAAAGAAAGGGACAGAATTTCACGTGGGTTTTCACCATTCTTGACCAAAACATCTCAAGGGCCAGACACTGCTGTGTCCACCAACACCAATCATAAATGCCCAGAGCCCAGGAGAAGGGAGCAGGTGTTTTCCACGTCCACCCCATGAGATTCTGAGGAGGTCTCAGCCCCAGACTGAGGCTCTGTCTGTCTGAAGAGGCAGTTCAGGTGTCCAGGCACCTCACTGAAACACTGCATGGCTGGGGAACCCAACACAGATCCCAGGGACGACACAGGCATTCTGTCAGACAAATAATCCCATCCTTCCCCTTATTTAGATGGTGAAGGAAACACACAGAACTTCAGATTGTGAAGGCCAGGAGCCTCCCTTGGTTTCTAGTAACCGCCCCTACTTCAAAGTCCTGAGGTCCCTGAACTAACGTTCCATATTGTTCCGAATTGTGGGCTGGGCCACACTGACTCCACCCAGAGGGCATCTGCATTTCACCCAGAAGTACACCTGGCTCATTTCCCAGACCTGGGGTCTCTCCTAAAATTTCACTTTGTCACTGACATCTTTCCTGATTTCTCAATTTTAAATTGCAGCACTTTCCTGAGCAATCTCCATCCCACTTGTTCTCTTTGTTTTTAACCGTAGAATTGTAACGGTCTCAAATTCTGTATATTCACTTACTCTCTGTAACATTTCCCTCCCTACTCTAGAAGGGAAGTTACATGTTTTGCTCATTACTGGCTCACAGTGTTCAGATGACTGCCTAGCACATAGTAAGAGATCAAGAAATTAATTATGATAAAATTAATTATATTCAATATTACATGATATAAAATTAGATTATTATTACTAAACTGCATAGGAAAAAATGAAAACTACAGCAGCAATGCAGTCCATATATCAAGTTCCTCTGACAGCATTGGGGGGAAAAAAGCCAGTTAAAAACATTGAAGGCTGAAATATAGAAAAAATATCCTTGGAAAAATGTGGCTTCATGAAGCAATAGGAGTTTAGAAGAAAGAAATAGACTATTTTGGTTTTGAGTGCAGGAAAAGACTTCATGGTGAAACACAGAGGTATTTAAAACGTGGGTAGATTAAAAGAAGGGGTAGAGTACAATGTTCGGCGGAGAGAATAATATCAGGGCAAGAAATACGCAAGGTCAGGTCGACCTTCACTGAATTTAGAGGAATAGATGTTGCCAGAGAGAAGGATGGAGTCGAATTCAGGCTGATGTGCTGAGAAGCATCCATCAATCCAAGGGAAAGGGTCAGACGAGGATGGAGCATCCCTGCTCCTCTGTGTGGATGAAGGCACACTGGGAGCACGACATGTGGCTTCCGCTACTGCAGTCTAGGGTGAGCAATGACAGCTGCAAACTCTAGGGACAGAGAATTCAGGGACAGGTGTGAGGGTCTCCGAACAACCAGGGCCACTTGCTCGGCCTCAAGTAACACCCAGAACTGTTCACTGGGATGCATGAACATTCTACGTTCACTGATGACATACAAGAGATTTTCTACCTTGAACCACTCGTGTGATGGAACAATGAATAACGAATAAGTCAGATGCCTCATCCCTTTAAATGTAATTACCCAAGAGGGCAGCAGCCCTGTCTCTGTGGGAGGATAGGAGCCTTACTCCAACAAGCACAAATGAGCAAACACAGATGGCCCAATCACACTAGCCAACTTCCCTCCTAACGACCTCCAGAACCATCCTGCTAGCTCCCCCCAAGGCTGAAATTCTCCTGCCTTTGGTTTGAGGTAAGTTGAGTCCAAGGGCTCTTCCTATTACAGCGTTTTGACTCCTATTTGAACAGTCTTCAATAAATGTTTCCTTGACATTTCTTGGAAGTCTTGCTGAAATTTTTCTTTTACAAGAAAAGTATAGAGTTGTTTTTTCTGTATTTCTGTTTGTTCTGAACTCTGCTTACAAACAAAACCAGAAGGTAAGAGATGAGAAAAGTTCTCGTTTCCTTTTTAACTCATAAAAATAAAAACTAAGGGACAGAGTTCCTCTAATATTTCCTGGCAGATCACCCTCCCAACCTGTCAGTGCTTTGTCCTCCTGGATGACAGTGACCCCCCTTCCTCTTTGTCCCAGGCCTCCACCCATGGCCACCCACTGACTCCTGCCACCACCTGGAATTCCTCCATTTCTGAACATCAACTATGAAGGTCCCCGTCCCTGACTCACCCGCTGTCCTTCCAGCCTCTCTCCTTCCCTGTTGATCAACATCAACAAGGCTCTTCTCCCCCGGGGCTGTGCATGGGAATCGCCAGGGAGCCTGATGCCCAAGCTGCCCCTGGGACACCTATCATCTGCTATGATCTGCTCTCATCTCCTGTCCTTGTACACTGCACCATCTTTGCCTCTCAGGTTATCTGAGTTTGGTATTTTTGAAGTTTTTCAGACATCTTAGTGGAGTCTTGAATTCAATCGTCAAACCGTGACAAGCTGAGTTAATATTTTGACTCCTATATCTTGGAATTGGGGAATTCTGGCTTCAGGAAATGCTTGATTTAAGGACTCAAAGCATGAGTCACATTGTTGTCTTCCCATTTATTTCTCTTGGTCTTACTTTGGGCTCTCTCCGCAGGTGACAGCCATGTGAATCATGGTCATCTCTCTGTGACCTTCGTAGCTGATCTCCTGGAAAAAATCCCTACTTCCTTCCCATTGTTCCAGCCAACGCCCAAGTCCCACGGCCGACTCTGAATCTGTCACTTGGGGCGGAGGTTGGCACCACACCTGGGTCCCATACTGCCCCTGCTCCCCAAGGAAGAATTTAAACTAGGAACAGTTGACAGGGGATCGGTGAGTCACTGGAAAAAGTCCACAATCCCATTCCCCCACCATGATGGTCTCTGGGTCACACTTTGAAAACAAACTGAGAAGATCCATCAATATTTTAGAGAAGAACTAAAGTTGACATGCAAAAAGTGCTCAAGTCCAACTGCTCTCCATGACAATGAGAACTTCTCTCCCTGTTCACCTGCTGCTTTATAAAAAGCCACCACAAAATTTAGAGGATGGAAACAGTATGATCAGGTCTTCACTCACACATTTGCAATTGGAGCCTGGCTCCCTCCAGGTGCATTAGAGAAGAGGTTCTGCTGGGATCTGAAGACCTCAGGGCTGAGACACTCCTGCACGGGGGCAGGCGGTGCTGGCTCAGCTGACAGCTCCGGAAAGACTGAGGGAAGGGACTGTGTGACATGCTGGGGTCGGATCATGTTGGCTCATGAGAGAGGAGTTTTTGTGAAATAATTGTTAAATCATCCATAGCTGGGAGAATTTTAAGAACAGAGATTTTAAAACACTGCAAATCAGAGTTTTTTCCCCCAAGAAAACAGGTTGTTTTGCATTCTCTAGCCAGTCCTTGTAGGTGGGCTCAGTTCCTCTCCCTGTGCAACGCTCAGGCTTCCTCCAAGCACGATGCCTGGGCTCCGAAGTCACCAGCACTCTTAGTGTGTCTGGGCTGCTAGCAAAATAATGCCGTAAACCAAGCTGCTTATAAAAACAGAAACGTTTTTCTCACGGACTGATACGTCCAAATCAACGTGCCAGGAGATTTGGTGTCATGAGAACTGCCTTTCTGATTCATAGACGGCATCTTCTCACTGTATTCTCACCTAGTGAACCCTCTCACCAGAGAGGCAGCTCTCGGGGGCATCTTCTGTAAGGGCGTTAGTGCTACTTATAAAGCATGTGCCCTCCTGACCTTCTTACCTCCCAAAAGCTCCCACCTCTTACACTATCAACTAATGATTCAAGATTTTAACGTACGATTTTCAGAAGGACAAAAACATTCAGGTTATAGCACCATCCAATAGAGAGCAAGTGAAAGATACCAGTTCATCAGGCCCGATCCCAGAAAAACAGCATGGCACTAAGTCAGGTGCATTCAGTTGGTCAAGATGTTACCCAGTCTCGATTGAACAGGAGACAAGTCACCTCCTTTTCTGTGTGAGGAGAGTCAATGATTTAGGGACACATTTTAAACAGCACAAGGGAGTTATTCCCTCACAGTTTTTTGGAAAATTGCTGCAGACGCCAACGGCAGACACATAGACAGCTTGTGAGAGGCGACTGGGAAAGGTGGACAAAGGGCAGGGACTCAGAGTTCCTGCCTCTCCCAGCTGGATCTGCAGGCCTGGGAGTCGCTGTGTGGCACAGGCAGCACCAGGACCCTCCCTTCAGGACGGTGGACAAAGGGCTGAGGGGAGGGACAGGGCAGTGCTCTCTGAGAAGATGGGAGGTGGAGGGTCCTCAGAGTTCACCCCCACGCAGCCTCCGCCCTGTCCCATGATAACACACACGCTATGTTCCACGACTGCCCTTCCCTACCAGGTCAAAACCATGTTCCAGGGCTCTGACCAAGGTCCACACACTGTGTCTGCTGGGGCCACCAGACAGCCTCAGTTGTGTGCAAATATCCTTGCTGCTCCTAGAGGCCTCTCTCCTCTCACACCCACACCTGCACCCCCACGCACAGCTTCCCCAGAATATTTACTCCAGCCTGATGGTGTCAACCCTCTTATGGAGAGTCAGCTCCAACCTAGTGCAAGCTCACTTCAATACTCTCTGGAAATTCAAATGCATGTGTATGAGAGAACAGTTTCCACCATGTCTACACTGGAAGTCTACACTTATAGAAATTCCTAGAAAAATCTACTGGGGTGGGGGTCATGGATGGCCACAACCTCAGACCGCAGTGCCCCAACCCAAGGGGCTGTCAAGAAAAACCACAGCCTCACCAGAACCAGGGGACTCCAAGAAATCCCACCTTGATAGTGAGGTCACCACTAAACCAGCCTCTCCTTACTGCTACAGGGTAGGGACCTCGCCACCCCTATCTTTCTGCTTTGGCCTTTGAAAGCACTGAGATTGCCTTTGTGAGCATCCTGCCAGCTCATTGGCCCATTTATTAATCACATTAATTTTTTTTTTTTTTTTTGCTATTGAGTTGTTTGACCTCCATGTGTATTTGGATATTTACCCCTTCTACTCTGTAGGGTTTGCAAATATTTTCTCTCATAATCTGGGTTGCCTTTTCATTTAGTTGATGGTTTCCTTTGCTGTGCAGGTGCTTTAGCGTTCAATGCAGCCCCGCTTGTGTATTTCCATTTTATTGCCTGTGCCTTTGATGCCACAGCCAAGAGACGATTGCCCAGATTAATGTCAAAAAGCTTTATCCCTGTATGTTCTTCTAGTAGTTTATGGTTTCAGATTTTATGTTTAGGTCTTCAATCCATTGAGTTGATTCTTGTACGTGGTTTAGGAAAAAAAGACCACGTATACACATATCTCAAATTCGAAGGTAGTATACATTAGATGCATACAATGTTTAATTGACCCATGTATGTAAATAGAGCTGAAAATAATAAACATATTTTTATCTTTTAATCAATTCTATCTCTATCTCACTGAACTTGTTTCACCTATAGCCTGATGAGGTTGCTGTCCTCTCTACCAGCTCCTATAGGAGACAGCTCATCCCTAACAACAAACACCCCTTCAAGAGGGTGGTAATGATCTGAATCCTGCAATGAATTAGTTCTCTACTCCAGTGGAATTCAGGTCTGTTATGAAGGGCTGCATCTCTGAAGAGAAGAGGGCTCATTTTTAGAAAATAAGAGGCATTTATTCCCTGAAATTACTGAATTAAAGCACTGTTTCTATTATTTTTGCAATATTAAAAATAAATATCTAAGCAGGTAAAAACGGAAAAAATGGTAGGGTCCTTATCAGCACCATGAGCTCCAACCTAGCACAGACACTAAACCTAGAGATTCATGCTAGAACGAAAGCTGGGAGAGCAGAGGAGCCTCAGAAGGATGTGGAAGCCAATGGATACCCGCACCCTCTCCAACGAAACGCCCGCCCCCTCTCACCGCAGCATCCATCTCTGAGCCTTCTCGCAGCAGAGCTATAAATCCAGGCTGGCTCCTCCGTCCCCGTACAACCGCTCCTGCTCTCCCTCCTCTCCTCCAGGTGACCACAGGTATGAGGACCCTCACCCTCCTCTCTGCCGTTCTCCTGGTGCCCCCCCAGACCTGGGCAGAACCGCTCCAGGCAAGAGCTGATGAGATGCCAGCCCAGGAGCAGCCTCCAGCAGGCGACCAGGATGTGCTCATTTACTTTTCAGGAGATGACAGCTCCTCTCTTCAGGTTCCAGGTGAGAGACGCCAGCACGCAGAGCTACAGACTAGAGGGAAGGACGGGAGACAGGCTCTGGAATTGGGTCTCAGTGGCAGATGTCACTTAGGTGACTTTACTTAACATCTCTGGTCCTGGATGTTCTCATTTATAAATGGAATACAGATCCAAATAAATCTAAGAGATTTTTCTTTCTCCAAAATCATGATTCCAAGATATGACTGTGAAATTCACTAGGTTTAAGATATAAGGAGATGCTACCTCGTTCCTTCTGGATCCAGACAAATAAGCTTAAGTATATAGAAAATTTTTCACCCTATCTATGTAGGAGGTTTTAGAACCTGGAGAGGAGACTAAGAGTGCGTTCAGGTGTGTGTGTGATGGGGCAGGAGGGCAAAAAAGTGAAGCCAAGGAGAATGAGTCTCAAGTCCTATGTGACCAGCACTGCTCTGTGTATTTATTCCTATTGACTGAGATTGTTTCTGCTACCGGCTGCAATACAGCCAACATCACTCATCAGCCAACATGTGACTTCTCCAAGATTCCCTTTACCACCCACTGCTGACCCCATACT
>NW_012105309.1:307189-307703 GCF_000951045.1 Mandrillus leucophaeus
AAAATCCCTACTTCCTTCCCATTGTTCCAGCCAACGCCCAAGTCCCACGGCCGACTCTGAATCTGTCACTTGGGGCGGAGGTTGGCACCACACCTGGGTCCCATACTGCCCCTGCTCCCCAAGGAAGAATTTAAACTAGGAACAGTTGACAGGGGATCGGTGAGTCACTGGAAAAAGTCCACAATCCCATTCCCCCACCATGATGGTCTCTGGGTCACACTTTGAAAACAAACTGAGAAGATCCATCAATATTTTAGAGAAGAACTAAAGTTGACATGCAAAAAGTGCTCAAGTCCAACTGCTCTCCATGACAATGAGAACTTCTCTCCCTGTTCACCTGCTGCTTTATAAAAAGCCACCACAAAATTTAGAGGATGGAAACAGTATGATCAGGTCTTCACTCACACATTTGCAATTGGAGCCTGGCTCCCTCCAGGTGCATTAGAGAAGAGGTTCTGCTGGGATCTGAAGACCTCAGGGCTGAGACACTCCTGCACGGGGGCAGGCGGTGCTG
>NW_012105309.1:310675-312379 GCF_000951045.1 Mandrillus leucophaeus
TTGCTTTGAGCATTAAAAGGAATTGTTATTCCTACACCATGTCATCAATTTCCTGTCCTCATCCCAAATAAATACTTGGTACCATGATATCCGGGTGTTTTGTTTTGTTCTGTTTTGTTTTGTTTTGTTTTGTTTTGTTTTGTTTTGTTTTTGAGGTGGAGTCTCACTCTGTTGCCCAGGCTGGAGTGCAATGGCGAGATCTTGGCTCACTGCAAGCTCTGCCTCCCAGGTTCAAGCAATTCTCTTGCCTCAGCCTCCTGAGTAGCTGGGATTCCAGGCACCCGCCACCATGCCCGACTAATTTTTGTATTTTTAGTAGAGATGGTGTTTCACCGTGTTGGCCAGGATGGTCTTGATCTCCTGACCTCGTGAACCACCCACCTTGGCCTCCCAAAGTGCTGGGATTACAGGCGTGAACCACCGTGCCCGGCCAATCTAATAAAATAAAGACCCAAATTCTAGGAACTTCAAGGAAGAATTCGGTTTCAGACACAGATGTATATGAAAGGTCAAATGATGCCCCTGATTTCTCCATCCGCTGCTCTGTCTTTTCACTCTGCCTCATTTTCACTGGATCCACGCTCAAAGAACTCCGGTGTCCTGGGCAAAAAATCAGTGTCAGCTTAAAGTTTATGCAGTCAACAAATCATTCCTTCTAAGGAAAAACCATCATGCTGTTTCCAAAAATGTTGGAGTTTTATTCAACCAACCTGGATCACACATCTGCCTTTTAAGTTTGGGGGTTATATCAGTTCTATTGAAACAACTTTAATTAAGGTTGGAACGGGTTGCAAGAGTTTGAGACCAGACTGGGCAACATGGTGAAACCCCGTCTATACAAAAACATACAAAAAGTTAGCTGGGCATGGTGGCACACACCCATGGTCCAAGCTATCAGGGAGGCTGAGGTGGAAGCATTGTTTGAGCCTGGAATGTTGAGGCTGCAGCAAGCTGAGATTGTACCACTGCAATCCAGCCTGGGCAACAGAGTGAGACACTCCAGCATGGGCAACAGATTGAGACCCTGTCTCAAAAAAAAAAAATAAAATAAAATAAAAATAAAAACAATTTATTCTGAAGGTTGCAATGGGTTGTTAAGAAAGCTGTAATGAGTCAAACAAAGAGCCCAGGAGCACCACACTCTGATAGACTCATTATCAGGACCTTCCACGAGAACCAGCAACAGCAACACCCTCTTAGGTCCTCAGAGTATGTGCCGGGATGGTCATGGCTCCCACGCCAGGCTGTCTCCAACTGCTGCTCATCTTAATACCTCACTCTTGGGGCCTGTGTCCTTTTGAGTTTGTCTTTTTCTTCCTTCTCAAGAGGACATGGTCACTGCCTAAACCTAGTGTCTCTGCTGACATCTTGTTGAGGTGTAATATGACTCTTCCTCCTGTCCCCCTCTGCTACCTTTCCCAGATTCCAACTGGCCCTTGAACACTTATCCAATATGTCCTGCAAATGGCCTATCAATCCCTGACCACAAGACCCTGGGGAAGCGTCCAGCGTGAGTGCCAGCTCTTTATTTTATTTGGAATATAGCAGTTTCAGTTTGTGATTCCACGACACATATTTGGAATAAGAATATGTCTGTTTGAGCCAAGGCTACTCTTACCAGGTGGGCTCTGGTAGAATGCCTTAAGAAGTCCTGGAGTGACAGAGAGACCACTGTTTGCAAAGAGACAGAATTTCAAGTGGGTT
>NW_012105309.1:314894-316723 GCF_000951045.1 Mandrillus leucophaeus
GGACCCACTCCACAGAGTGTCTGATTCAGCAGGTCTGGGGTGGGATCCAGGAGTTGCTATTGCTACCATGTTCCCAGGTGACGCAGGTGCTTCTGATTCAGAGTTCTGGCTTTGAGAACACCTGCTGTGGTGTGGGAAATGGCATTGCTCTCCCATGGCTCCCAACATCACACCTCAGGGATCCTTGACCTGTTGGTTTCAGAAACCTTCCTCATGCTCTGTTTTATTCACCCACTCCACAGCCATAACATCAATCTTCTTATCACTTGGAGATACTCTCATCTTAAAAATGCAGATTCCAGCGTCCTACTCTGCCTGGTCCCCACCCCTCAATCTTTCTGACTCAGCCACTCCCGGGCTGTCACTCAATGTCGTCAACACCTCCATTCTCTAGGAACACCACTATTTCCCAATCAGTTGTCCAAACTCTTAATTCTTTCACATCCAGCCCTGGTCTATGTTCTGTTACTTAATCACTATTGAATGAGGACCCTACTCTCTCATCTTTTCCCCCTACTCTGTCATCTCTCCGGGCGAAAGACAAATGCTAAGTCCACATCAATTTTATATTGTTCTCACCTTCACCTTGATGCTGAGAAAAAGTCCCAACCACGGAAATCCAATTAAAACACAACTGAGTTCTCTGCCCTGCCTAGAAATCTTCTAAAAATCCTTACTTTTCCAATCTCAAAAGAGAACAAAATTATGTCACAGCATCTATTCTAGAAAATCTCTTTTAGAAAAACCTCTTCACTCTTATGAAATGTGAAATGGGAGAGGCATTTTATAATTGATGATTATGTTGAACTGCAACAACATACACGATAAATACAAGTGATAGGCCGGACGCGGTGGCTGATGCTTGGAATCCCAGCACTTTGGGAGGCTGAGGAGGGTGGCAGATCACCTGAGGTCAGGAGTTCAAGACCAGCCTGGCCAATGTGGTGAAGCCCCGTCTCTACTAAAAATACAAAAATTAGCAGGGCGTGGTGGGGCACGCTGGTAATCCCAGCTACTTCGCGAGGCTGAGGAAGGAGAATTGCTTGAAGCAGGGAGGTGGAGGTTGCAGTGAGCCGAGGTCGTGCCATGGCACTCCAGCCTGCCAGCCGTGCAAACTCTGTCTCACAACAAACAAACAAACAAACAAAATGATAATAGTATCATATATCATAAAATATTTAACATTTTAGTTGTCCCAAAAGAGCTTTTTGAACAAACGATCTTACAAAAAAGTTGAGAGTGAAGAAAAGCAGTAAATAGTTGCCTCCACATTTGAGTAAACAAGGTTTGGTTGGAAAAACTTAAGGACAAGTATCTCTCAGATTACACTAATCCAGGTCACATAATAAACCACACTTAATGTAGCAATATAACACAATTTCCATCATCTCACGCATATTTCATTTTATATTTGGCCCCAAAGCACTAGTGCACCATATATAGAAAAAGGAAATGCTTTTGGTAACTTAAAAAAATTGGTTTTACCATTTTTTCTGTTTTTTGTTTTTTTTTTTTAGACAGAGTCTCGCTCGGTAGCCCAGGCTGGAGTGCAGTGGCAGGATCTCGGCTGACTGCAAGCTCCGCCTTCCGGGTTCATGCCATTCTCCTGCCTCAGCCTCCTAAGTAGCTGGGACTACAGACATCTGCCACCACGCCCAGCAGATTTTTTGTATTTTTAGTAGAGATGGGGTTTCACCGTGTTAGCCAGGATGGTCTCGATCTCCTGACCTCGTGATCTGCCCGCCTTGGCCTCCCAAAGTGCTGGGATTACAGGCGTGAGCCACTGCGCCTAGCGTTATTTTGTTTTTTAAAAGCTACTTATTGAGATA
>NW_012105309.1:318878-321153 GCF_000951045.1 Mandrillus leucophaeus
CAGATACTGCTGTGACCACCAACACCAACAACAAATGCCCAGACCCCAGGAGAAGGGAGCTGGTGTTCTCCACGCTCACCCCATGCAGATTCTAAGCAGGTCTCAGCCCCAGACCGAGGCTCTGCCTGTCTGAAGAGGCAGCTTCAGACAGGCAGAGGGTCCAGGCAACCCACTGAGACACTGCACGACTGGGGAACCCAATACAGATCCCGGGGAGGACAGAGCGGGTCTATGTCCAACAAAGAAATGGTTCCAGACCCGGCGTGGTGGCTCATGCCTGTAATCCCAGCACTTTGGGAGGCCGAGGTGGGCAGATCACCTGAGGTCAGGAGTTTGAGACCAGGGTGGCCAACATAGTGAAACCCCATCTCTATTAAAAATACAAAATTTAGCCAAGCATGGTGGTGTGTGCCTGTAATCCCAGCTACTTGGGAGGCTGCGGCAAGAGAACCGCTTGAACCTGGAAGGCAGAGGTTGTAGTGAACCGAGATGGCGCCATTGCACTCCAGCGTTAGGGAGAGAGCGGGATTCCCTCTGGACAACAACCACAATGAAAAAAAAAAAAAAAAGAATTTGCTGGATACCACTATTTAGTGGTGTATCTATGCAGGTCCCTCGGGGTAGGTTTATAAGGGGCAGGAGCGCCGCCTGCTGTCCTTAAGGTGCTACTGTAGCGCTGCCGGCCCATCTTTCTGTAAGGGCAGGTTCTTCTTGCCTGAGAATACAGTGTGGGCACTGCTAGGTCGCCCTCTGATGACTGAGGACATCTCAAGGTGGAAACATACTGAAGCTACTGAGGAGAAAAAGGAGAAACAGCCCTTGGCACAAACAGATTGCACTTCAGTGAAAATGCTCTGGCTTCGATGTGGGGTGGGGTGAACGAGAGAAGGGCGCTGAGCAGAGATAAAGTCCTCATGACCACCGGTCATCACAGTGGACAGTCGTTACTTCTCACGAAGCTGCAGGATCCTGATGGCTAATGAGGGGGAATCATACCCATCCTGTGTTTGCATTTGTTCACTGAAAGCTGGACCCAAGAGTAACAGGCTTTGCCGAATAGGGCTTGGACGCTTTTATGTATGTGAGTAGGGGGGCTGGGAGGAGAGGGGAGAGAGGAAAACAAACCATTTGAAGTTCCCTTATTGTCTCCAAAGCCCTTTGATGTTCTTCTTGTTCCAGGTCTGCCATCTATTTGCTTAGTGCCTCTGATGACTTCATGAGACGTGATACGGATCCTGAGAAGATTCCCTGCTTCCCGTCTGTCTGTATGTTTACCAACCACCATATGAACTAACCTGTGATATCACCTATTCCATCTGGAGTAAGCTGGGGCCACTTCTTATTTCCCAAAGGTAGATCAGACAATTCCAGAATTCCCCTTTAAGTCAAGACCAGGAAATCAAGACCACTTATCCTTAGAGGAATCTTGTCCTCTTAGATAGATCGGGGTGGCTGAGTAATAGCTCCCGGGTAGGATTGCCAGGTGATAGGGGAATTGCTGTCTTCCCCTTGAACAAGTGGGGAAAGTGGTGTGGACAGCTTTAATTCACCATGAACAAGCACAATTTGCTGGGCACAGTGGCTCATACCTGTAATCCCAGCAGTTTGGGAGGCCGAGGCGGGTGGATCAGTTGAGGTCAGGAATTTGAGACCAGCCTGGCCAACACGGTGAAACTTTGTCTCTACTGAACATACAAAAATTAGCTGAGCGTGGTGGCGTGCAACTGTAAACTCAGCTACTTGGGAGGCTGAGGCAGGAGAATCGCTTGAACCCAGGAGGTAGAGGTTGCAGTGAGCTGAGATCATGCTACTGCACTCCAGCCTGAGAAACAGAGCAAGACTCTGTCTCAAAAAAAAATATTGGGGTGAAGGAGGCAGGTTTAATTGGAAACCTGGGGCTTGGTTAAAAGGCCACCTCACACTGGATAAATGATTGCCAAGGTCAAGTAAATATAAAACAAATGCAATTACACACAAAATGCACATCTCTGGAAATGGGTGAAAAGTTTCAGAATTCTTTCACTCTGCACGGACCACAGCAATGGGATTTAGCAGAAAACATTTACGTCCATTGCTTTTCTAAGGACCTGGGAGAAAGAGTCTCTGTCCTGAGCGATGATGGTCTATGAGCAGTAAACCTCCCCTAGGTCCACAGCGGTCTCAGTAAAACACTATTGCTGGGACCCACTCCACAGAGTGTCTGATTCAGCAGGTCTGGGGTGGGATCCAGGAGTTGCTATTGCTACCATGTTCCCAGGTGACGCAGGTGCTTCTG
>NW_012105309.1:324189-324889 GCF_000951045.1 Mandrillus leucophaeus
CTCTTTCTCTTAGGTGATCACCTCCCCAGGCCTCAGTTTCCTCATGTGGATACTGAAAAGACAGAATCAGATGACATTCAATGGACAGTGATCCTCCAAAGATATTTGATTCTGTGAAAAGTCAGCGAAATTTAGTAATCTTATGCTATGTGGAAATATACTGGGGAGTCTCTCTGGCATCAAGGATGAGAACCCACTTGGAAAGAAGCATATTTCTGTTTGTTTGTTAGAGGAGTTTCACAAATGGGAATGGACCTAAGGGTATATTCAACTGTGTGTGTGAAGAAGCAGCATCATAAAAAAAAAGTGAGCAAATGAGAATAAGGCTCTAATCCTACCTCTGAGCAGCACTACTGTGTACGTTGATAACTACTGATTGAGCCGATCTTTTACTGCTGCTGTGATGTGGCCACCGTGGTGAACGCAATCAGCCCAGTAGGTAACCGCACAGGGATTCTCATCAACCACCTCTGATCCCAGTGCTAATGCCTGATGCTTTCTCTGTGTCTCCAGGCTGAATGAGGGGCTTGGTCTGCTATTGCAGAATATCAGTCTGTCATTTTTCCAAACACCGCTATGGGACTGCACCAATAGTGGGATCTGCAGTCTTTTCTGCTGCCTCTGAACATGGAGCACAGAGGAAAATGTGTTCATCGTTTGCTTTGAGATCTAGAGAACTTTTATTAATCGTTTACCTTGT
>NW_012105309.1:326069-347631 GCF_000951045.1 Mandrillus leucophaeus
ACCACGCCCAGCAGATTTTTTGTATTTTTAGTAGAGATGGGGTTTCACCGTGTTAGCCAGGATGGTCTCGATCTCCTGACCTCGTGATCTGCCCGCCTTGGCCTCCCAAAGTGCTGGGATTACAGGCGTGAGCCACTGCGCCTAGCGTTATTTTGTTTTTTAAAAGCTACTTATTGAGATAAAATTCACATGACGTACAATTCACTCATTTAAAGTGCAGAATTCAGTGGTGTTTAGTGTATTCACAGATACGTGCAGCAATAACCACAGTCAAATTAATGTTCATCACTTCACAAAGAACCCCAGGGCTTTCCATTCCTCCCTTCCTATATTTCCATCCCTCTACCTATGAGCAACCACTAAGCTGTTTTCTGTCCCCATAGGTTTGCCTATTCTGGATATTTCGTATAAATAGAATCATGTAAGGCATGGTCTTTTGAGTCTGGCTTCTTCCACTTCCCCATGAGCGTTTGTGTGGATATATGCTTTCATGGTTTTTGGGTACACACCTAGGAGCGGAATTCCTAGTTCACAGAGTAATTCTATGTTTAACTTATTAAGGAATCCCTAAAACTCTTTCCCCCACAGACTGCCCCATTTTACACCACCAACAGCAGTAAATTTCTCCACATCCTCGAGAACTTTTGTCTATTATCTGCCTTTTTGATTCTAGAAAACCCTGGTGGATAAGAAGTGGTATTTCACTGTGCTTTTGATTTGAATTTCCCTAATCAATAATGATGTCAATAATTTTTTCATGTGCTGATTGACCATCTGCATATCTTCCCTAGAGAAATGTCTAAAGAGATCCTCTGCCCGCTCTTAAATTTGTTTATTTAGTTTTAGTGTTTAGTCATAAGAGGTGTGAGTATATTCTGGATACCTGTCTTCCACGAGATACGTGATATGTAAGTATTTTCTCTCATTTTGTGACTTGCCTTTTCACTCTCTTGATAGTGTCACTGGAAACACAAAAGATTTTAATTTTGATAATATCCAATTACCTGGTTTTCCTTTGGTTGCTCATGCTTTTGATATTCTAAGAATCCATTGCCAAACAGAGGTGATGAAGGCTTGCCGCTACGTTGCCTTATAAAAGTTTTATGCTTTTAGATTTTACATTTAGATTTCTAACCCATTTTGAATTAGTTTTTAAATGCAGTGTGAGGTAGGGTCCAATCATTCTGATGAATGTGACCATCTAGTTTACCCACCATCTGTTGAAAAGAATTTTCTTTACTCCATTGAATGGCCTGGGCACCACAAAGAAAATCAGTTAATAACCATAGACACATTTTTATTTCTGAACTCTCAATTCTATGCCACTGATCTACGTCTATATTTACAGCAGGACCTGTCATGATTACTGTTTCTTTGTAGGATGCTTTGAAAACAGGAAACTTTTCTTCTTTTTCAAGATGATTTAGCTATTCTGGGATCCTTGCTATTCCATACAAATTTTAGAATCACCTAGTCAGTTTCTAGAAAGAAGTCATTAGGGATTCTGGAATAGATTGAGCTGAATCTGCAGATCAGTTTGGGGAGCACTGACATCTCACATTAAGCCTTACAACCCATGAGCACAAGATCTCTTTCCAGTTATTGAGATATTCTTAAAAACTTGTCAACTTTTTGTGGTGTGGGGAGTATAAGTTTTGCACATTTTTGTTAATTCAACTGCTAGCTGTTTTCCTTTTGATGCTATTTGTAAAAGGAGATTTTAGCTTCATTTGTGAAAAGCTTATTATGAAAGAAAAAATACAATTGATTTTTGTGCACTGGCCTATTTTTCAACCATGCTAAACTCCCTTATTACTTCTAATAGTTTTTTAATAAATTGTTTTTGATTTTCTATGTATAAAAGATGATGTCTTGCAAACAGAGATTATTTTACTTCTTCTTTTCTGAGCTGGATATCATTTAATTTTTTTTCTTGCCTGACTGCCCTAGAACCTCCAGCACAATGTTGAGTAGAAGTGGTGACTTCAGCTATCTTTGGCTGGCTTCTGAGCTCAGTAGGACAGCATCTTTTTTTTTTTTTTTTTAACCATCGAGTAGGATGTTACTTGTGGGTTTGCCACAGATGTCCCTGGTGCCAAAAATGCTGGGGACTGCTGCCTTAACAGATGGAGAGAGTTCCCCTCTAAACCTAGTGAGTGTTTTCAGGCCTAATAGTGTCTCATATTTTCCTAACTGTATTCTTATTTCTTCATCTTTTTTCTCTGTTCTCTGGACTGTGTAATCTTTTATCTATCAGTGTATATGTTTCCTAATTCTTGGTTCTGCCAGTGTAAGTATACTATTGAGCAGCCGTTAATAACATTTACATTTCAATTATTCTACTCCTCAATTCCAGAATGTCATGTGTTTCTCTGTAACTTCACTTTATTATATTCTGCCTTTGAAAAGATATTGTCATCAGTTTCCTTTAATTATGTAATAATGGTTTCTTTTAGTTGTTTAGTCACATTTATCATTAATACTTATTTTTTTATTAAGTTCTTTATATATTTATGTATTTACCTTTATTACGTGTATGGTTTACAAATATTTTCTCTCTCTTGCTAGGTTGTCTTTTTGCTCAGTTAATTGTTTCCTTTGCTATGCAGATGCTTTACAGTTAAATGAACTCCGACTTGTTTATTTTTGCTTTTGTTATCTCTGCCTTTAATGTAATATCAAGAAATAATCTCCCAGTTCAATGTTAGGAAGCTTTATTGCTATGCTTTCTTCTAGTAAGTTTTATGATTTCAAGACTTATATTTAGGTCTTCAATTCATTCAGAGTTGATTTTTACATACGTGTGAAAGAAGGGTACAAATGTAGATATACATCGAATTATCAGGTTGTGTACTTTCAACAGATATAATTTCTAATTGTCACTCCTCTCAATACAGTTGGGAATAAAAAAACTTTCTAAATCTTACTCAGACCAACTCTTTACCTAGCATCCCACTGAGCTTATTTCCCTGATACCCTGATGAGGACATTGTCCTCTCCACACTAGCAGCGGCAGGAGACTATGCCTTCCAGAACCTCAAAAGCCTCCTTCACGAGGGTGGAAATGCCCCGGAATCCTGCAATAAATTACTCTCTACACCAGTGGAGTCCAGGTCTGGCCTCGGGGTCAAGACCACCAGAGAATAGCAGGGCTCATCTTCAGAAAATAAGATGCATTTATTGCCTGAACTTATTGAATAAGAGCACTGTTTCTTTGCTTTTTTGGACATTAAGAAGGAAATGTTCCAGCAGATGAGACACAGAAAATTATATCATGGTCCTTATCATCCCTATTGGCTTGGACCCAGAACAGACACTCAATAAACAGACTTGTATGATGAAAGCTGGGAGAACAGAGAAGCATCAAAGGGATCTTGACGGCAAGGGCAGCCCTTCCCTTCCTCAATCATATGCTCCACCTCCTCTCACTGCAACATCTGTCTCAGGCCTTCTCCCAGCAGAGCTATAAATCCAGGCTGGCTCCTCACTCCCTACACATCTACTCCTGCTCTCCCTCCTCCAGGTCACCCCAGCCATGAGGACCCTCACCCTCCTCACTGCCATTCTCCTGGTGCCCCTCCAGGCTCTGGCTTGAGCCACTCCAGGCAAGAGTTGACTAGGCTACAGCCCAGGAACAGCCTGGGACAGATGACCAGGACTTTGCCATCTCCTTCACAGGGGACACAAGCTCAGGTTTTAGAGCTTCAGGTGAGAGCCGCCAGCATTGCAGAGCTAGGAGTCTAGAGAGGAAAAACCAGGCATCTCTAGAATCAGACTCAACAGCTGACTCTTTCTCTTAGGTGATCACCTCCCCAGGCCTCAGTTTCCTCGTGTGTATACTGAAAAGACAGAATCAGATGATATTCAATGGACAGTGATCCTCCAAAGATATTTGATTCTGTGAAAAGTCAGCGAAATTCAGTAATCTTATGCTATGCGGAAACACACTGGGGAGTCTCTCTGGAATCAAGGATGAGAACCCACGTGGAAAGAAACATATTTCTGTTTCTTCGTTAGAGGAATTTCACAAATGGGAATGGACCTAAGGGTATATTCAACTGTGTGTGTGAAGAAGCAGCATCATAAAAAAAAAGTGAGCAAATGAGAATAAGGCTCTAATCCTACCTCTGAGCAGCACTACTGTGTACGTTGATAACTACTGATTGAGCCGATCTTTTACTGCTGCTGTGATGTGGCCACCGTGGTGAACGCAATCAGCCCAGTAGGTAACCGCACAGGGATTCTCATCAACCACCTCTGATCCCAGTGCTAATGCCTGATGCTTTCTCTGTGTCTCCAGGCTGAATGAGGGGCTTGGTCTGCTATTGCAGAATATCAGTCTGTCATTTTTCCAAACACCGCTATGGGACTGCACCAATAGTGGGATCTGCAGTCTTTTCTGCTGCCTCTGAACATGGAGCACAGAGGAAAATGTGTTCATCATTTGCTTTGAGATCTAGAGAACTTTTATTACTCCTTTACCTTGTCTTCAATTTTCTTTTCTTATTCCAAATAAAGTCTTTGTGGCAAGTTCTCTGAGTTTGTACCTGCTTGCTGTTTAGCGCACCTCTTAGTCAAGACTCTTTTGGATGCAAGTACCAGAATCCTAAATTCAGCTTTTTAGGCAAAATACAACTCCAAATTCTAAGAATATCAAGGACAAACATTGGTTTCAGACACAAATTGATTTACAAGCACAAATTACGCTGCCGATTTCTCCTTCTACTTCTCTGTCTTTTCACTCTGCCTCATTTCGATTGGATTCACTCTAAGGTAACTCCCATGTGTGAGGAAAAACAATCATTGTCAGCTTCCAGTTTACACAATCCTAACATCACTACTTCTTAGGAAAACAAAACAAAACAAAACAAAAAACAAAAAAAAACACCATGTTCTTTCCTGAAGTGTTGGAGTTTCATTGAACAGACCCATATCACACATCTGGCTTTGAAGGCCTGGGGTTGTGACAGCACCACTGAAAAACATTTAATTGAGATTGGAATGGACAGTTAAGAAAGCTGTAATGAGTTGGGTGTGGTGGCTCGTGCCTGTAGTCCCAGAACCAAAGAAATGATTCCAGACCAGGGGCAGTGGCTCACGCCTGCAATCCCAGAGCTTTGGGAGGCCAAGTCAGGTGGATCACCTGAGGTCAGGAGTTCGAGACCAGACCAGCCAACATGGTGAAACCTCGTCTCTACTAAAAATACAAAAATTAGCCGAGAGTGGTGGCACGTGCCTGTAATCCCAGCTACTTGGGAGTCTGAGGCAGAAGAATCACTTGAACCTGGAAAATGGAGGTTGCCATGAGCCGAGAGCATGCCATTGCACTCCAGCCTGGGTGACAAGAGCGAAACTCCATCAAAAAAAAAAAAAAAGACCTGTAATGAGTACAACAAAAAGCACAGGAGCGCCTCACTGCAATAGACTCATCACCAATATTTTGCACCCATGCCAGGGAAAATCAAGATTTTCATATTCATAAAGTTGTCTTCACACAAACAAAATGCAGATTCCTCAACTGTATTCTGAAAAATGCACCCTTGAGACAGGAGAATAGGGAAGTAGGGTAATCGAAGGTTAAGGCATAAGGAAAAGAACACCAGGTGCAGCCAGTTCCAGGCAAGATTAGGCAGCACACCAAATTCTTTTACCTTAATAAAAACTCTAAATGGGGGGCTCTTGAGTCACTTGCTTGAACCAGTCCCCACTCTGTGGAGTGTCAATAAATCTGTACTTTCGTTACTGCGTTCTCATGTTGCTTTGGTTTGTCTTTCGTTGCTTCGTTCTTTTCTTGCTTTGTTTGTACGATTTGTTGAATTATTTGTTCAATGCACTAACAATCTGGACAACTAACAGTCAAGACCTTCCATCTGGTAATACTCTCTTGGGTTCCCTTCAAACTGCTGAGGACCTGATTCTACCTGAAAATACAGTTTTAAAGGGGCACCAAGAAAACAGAAGTGAGGAAAAAGCTATCCAAGTAATCTGCGTCCCTGCTGGTGCTGCAGGGCGCTGAGATTCTGATACCCAGAACGCCCTGCACATCAGCAAGTGAGCAGGAAACCAGGTCTGGAGAAAGGGAATGAGCTCAGCGCCCAGTGAGATGCTCAGAGCATTTGCCAGGAGGGCCACAGCGCCCCCTGTGGTCCTGCCTCCAACTGCAGCCTCCCCACCAGGCCCAGCACACCTTGGGTATGTACCTTCCTGAGCCTGTCTTTCTCTTCTCCTCCAAGAGGACAGGGTCACTCCCGGTGTCCCTGAGGCCAGGCTGACATCTTACTGAGGTGTGATGTGACCCTTCCTGTCTGTCTTCTCTTTCCTTCTCTAGGCATCCATTGAACCTTGAACACGAGTTCAACATATCCTGCAAATAGCCTACCAGAACATGACCACAAAGCCCCAGGAAGGATTCCAGTGTGAGCCCCAGAGCCCTGGGAAGAATTCCAGCGTGAGCCCCTGGTCTTTATTTTCCTTTAAATTTAGTAGTGCTAGTTTGTGATTCCACAATACGTTTTTTGAATAAAAATATGTCTGTTCAAGCCTTGGCTACTCTTATTGGGTGGTACTGGTAAAACACCCCAAGAACTCTTACAGTGACAGAGAGACCACAGTTTGCAAAGAAAGAAAGAGTGTTTCAAGTGGATTATTCACCATTCTTGAATAAAACAATCTAATGAGTCCAGACACAGCTATGACTACTAACACCAACCACAAATGCCCAGCACCCAGGAGAAGGAATCAGGTGCTGTCTACGTCCAACCATGCAGATTCCAAGCAGGTCTCAGCCCCAGACTGAGGCTCTGCCTGTGTGAAGAGGGAGCTCAGGGTTCCAGGCACCCCGCTGAGACACTGCACAGCTGGGGGATCTACTGCAGACCTCAAGGAGACCTCAGTGGTTTCATGTCTGATAAAATAAATGCTCCCAAATCTTTCCCCTTGTGTAGACAGGGAAGGACACATATTAGGATTCAGGGGGTGAAAAACAAGCAACCTTCCTTGGGTTCCTGTAACTGCCTTGGAGTTGTGGTCATGAGGCCCTTGAACTAACTCTGCAAATTATTCCTAACTGTCCACTGGGCCAGGATCACTTCATTTTGGGGCACCTGCCCTTCACACAGAAGTCCTCCCAACTCATTCCTCCAGCTCCTGGGGTCTCAGCTAAAACATACTTTGGTCACTGAAATCTTTCTTGATTTCTCAATTTAAGATTGCAACAAGTTCCCCTGGATACCTCCATCCTCCTTGTTCCCTTTATTTCTAACTGTAGAATTTCAAACCATTTCACATCCTATACATTTCGCTTACTCTCAGTAACAGTTGTCTTTATGCCAGAAGGGAAGCATGTTTTGTTCATTGTTGTACCAGCTATGTGTTAGGCAGTCATCTGGGCACAGATGTTCCCAGATGACTGCCTAACACATAGCTGGGGATCAATAAATTTATTCTGATTAATTAATTATCTCCAACATCACATAATATTACAAAATTCCATTTGTATTACTCAACTTCATAAAAAAAGCTGAAACCTACAGAGGAAAAAATGCCATGTGTCAGTTCATGTGATACTAGACCTTTCAAAAACTAAAATCATTTAAGAATGAAATATAGGAGAATATCATGGGTTAAATGTGGATTTATGTAACATTAGGACTTTAGAAAGAAGAGATCATTTTGTCTTGGAGTGGCAAGGATAGGTTTTATGGTGTATCTTAAACTGGAACATAAAGATGTTTACAACTGAATAGATTAAAAAGAAGATTAGAGAAGACTGTTTGCTGGAGAGAATGGTATCAGGGACAGAGATATGCAAGGTCAGGGTCTAAGTCTACTGGATTTGGAGGAATTGATGTTGTAAGAGAATAGGATGAACTAGGAATTCGAGCTGATATTCTCAGAGGCATCCATGAATTTAAGAGAAAGGGGCAGATGAAGACAAAATATCCCTGCTCCTGTGTGTGGATAAAGGCATACTGGGAGAACCACAGGAAGATTCTGCTACTGCAGTCTAGGGTGAGCAATGACAGCTGCAAACACTAAGGATAGAGAATGCAGGGAGAGGTGTGAGGGTCTCCAAACAATGGGAGCAACTTGCTTAGCCTCGAATAAAACCCAAAGCTTATTAATGGAATCCACACACACAGGACATTTATGGAATGTTGATGAGATATTTCTAACTTAAATAAGCCACTCATACGGTAGGAGGAGAAAATAAAGAATAAGTCAAATATGAAGCTAACCCTTTGAAATGTCATTTTCCAAGAAGAAAGTACCCTTTTCTCTGTGGGAGGATAGGAGCCTAAGTTCCATAAATACAAATTGGGAAACACAGATGGCCCAATCACACTGCTCAACCTTCCCGCCAGCAACTTGCAGTACTTTTCCAGCAGCTCACTCTAGGGCTTAAACTCTCCTGTGTTTCACCTCAAGAGAGTTGAGTTCAACTGCTGTTCTTATTGCAAAGAGTCTCACCTATTGGGACATTCCTCAATAACCAATTCCTTGGCATTTCAAAAAAGTGTCTAGTGCAATTTTTCTTTAAAACAAAGGATATTGACTCTTTAGTGTTGCCGCTGATATTTTGTGCTTGTTTATATGATATTCTGAACTCTGTCTACAACAAAAAAAAGATTGTAAGAGATGAGAAAAGTACTTGTTCCCTTTTCTGAACTTCGGCATATTTTTTCTTTTGCTGCTAAAAGTCCCATAACTCACGAAGAAACTTAAGATTATGAGAAGTTATTTTTCATTCTAATATTTGCCAGAAGGTCACTCTCACTACCTCTCAATGCTTTGAGATCCTGGATAACAGTGACTCCCCCACCCTTTGCACCAGCCCTCTACCCATGGCCACCCAACAGCTCCTGACACCACCTGGAATTCCTCCATTTATGAACATCAACTATGAAGCTCCCCATCCCTGACTCACCCACTGTCCTTCCAGCCTCTCACGTTCCGTCCCTCCTTCCCTGCTGATCAACATCAACAAGGCTCTTCTCCCCTGGGGCTGTGCATGGGAATCACCAGGGAGCCTGATGCCCGAGCTGTCCCCGGTATACCTGTCATCTGCTCTCAAGCTGTCCCTGGGACACCTGTCATCTGCTCTCATCTCCTGTCCTTGTGCACTGCACTATCTTTGCCTCAGGCTCTCTGCATTCGGTATTTTTGATGGTTTTCGGATCTCTTAATGGGGTCCTGAATTCAAATGTCAGAAACCAATGACAAGCTAAGTTAACATTTTGACTCCTATAGCTTGGAATTGAGGAGGAATTCTGGCTTTAGAAATTGCTTGATCCAAGAACTCAAAGCATGAGTTACATTGTTGTTTTTACCTTTTTTCCCCCTTTGTTTCCCTTGATCTTATTTTGGGCTGTCTCCCCAGGTGACAGCTATGTGAATCGTGGTCATCTGTCTATGACCTTTGTCGCTAATCTCCAGGAGAAAATCCCTACTTCTTTCCCTGTTGTTCCAGCCAACTCCTGAGTCCCATGGCCTCCTCTGAGTCTGTCATTGCCGGGACAGGTTGAGACTCCACATGGCTCCCGCACCACCTCTGCTCCCAGCAGGAAGAATTTAAAATAAGAATGGGTGAGGGTATTCTTCGGTCACTCCTAAGACTCCACAGTTCCATGCTGCCATGATGATGGGCTCTTTGTGACACTTTGGGTATAAGGTGAGAGGGTTCTGTCCTACTTCATCAATATTATAGAGAAGCTGAGATTTACACATACAAAAAAAGGACACATTCAACTTCTCACCAAGACTGTGTCTTCTGTTCATCTAGGATTGTGTGAAAAGACACCAAAGAAAGTAGTGGATTGAAACAGCATGATCAGGTCTTCACTCACACATTTGCAATTGGGGTTTGGATCCTTCCATGGGCATAAGAGGAGAGGTTCTGCTGAGATCTGAAAATTCCAGGGCCAGGACACTCATGCACAGGTGGCGCTCAGCTGGGAACTCTGAGAAAGCTGAACGATGAGACCCTGTGATGGGCTGGGGCCAGATCAGGCCAGCTCATGACAGAGGAGTTTTGTGTGATAATTCTTAAACTATCCATAGCAGGGAGCATTTTAACCACAGAAATTTACATAAATTTACATTGCAAATCACAGTTTTGTTTTTCCCTAGAAAGCTGGTTACTCTGTGTTCTCTAGCCCATCCTTGCAGGTGGGCTCAGTTCCTCTCCCTGTGGAATGCTTAGTCTTCCTCCAAGCATGGTATCTGGGCTCCAAAGGCACCAGTCCTCTTAGCACATGTGGACTGCTAAAAAAAATTTAAAATGCCATGAACCAAGTTACTCTAATATTGCCTGGAAGGTCACCCTCACTACCTCTCAGCGCTCTGTCCTGCTGGACAACAGTGACCCTTCATCTTCTTTGTTCCAACCCTCCACACCCTAACTCCTGCCACCACTCGGAACCGCCTGTGGAGGCGGAGAAGTCCAAATCAAGGTGGTATAGAATCAGTGTCTGGTGAGGACCAGCTTTTTGGTTCATATACATCTTCTCACTGTGTCTCCATCTGGTGAAGGAATGAACGAGCTCTCTGGGGCCTCTTCTACAGGGACACTCATTCCATTCATGGGGACCCCGCCGTGCTGACCTGCTCACTTCCAAAAAGGCCCCTTCTTTTAATGCTATCATCTTAGGGTCTAAGACTTCAACATATGAATTTCAGAGGAAAAATGTATCAGGCCACAGCACCATCCAACACAGAGAAAGTGAAAGACACCAGTTCACTAGGGCCTAATTCGAGAAAACAGCATGGCGTCTAGTTGCATGTAGTCTGTCGGTCAAAATGTCACCCGTCCTAGACCCAACAGGAGAGAACAGAAATCTTTCTATCTATAAAAAAGAGTACGAGGATTTAGGGGTCATATTTGAAAACAGCTCAAGGAAGCTATTTCCTTATGGTTTATTGTAAAATAAACCTGCTGCAGACGCCAACACCAGAAACATAGACAGCTTGTGAGACGCGGCTGGGAAAGGCGGACAAAAGGCAGTGGACTCGGAGCTTCTGCCTGTCCCAGCTGGATCTGCAGGCCCAGGAGTGGCTCTGTGGCACAGGCAGCATCAGGACCCTCCCTGCAGGATGGGGGACAAAGGGCTGAGGGGAGGGACAGGGCGACGCACTCTGAGGAGCTGGGAGGTGGAGGGTACTCCTCAGAGCTCACCTCCATGCAGCTCTGACCCATGCTAACACGCATGCTATGTTACATGACTACCCTTTCCTACCGGGTCAAAATCATAACACCAGTGCCCTGCCCAAGGTCCACACACACTGTGTCTGCTGGGGCCACCAGACACCATAAGCGTGTGTGAGAATATGCATGCTGCTCCTGGAAGCCTCTGTCCTCTCACACCTACAGTCCCACCCACAGCTTCTCCAGAATGTTGGCCCCAGCCTGATGATGTCAAGGTTTTTATTGAGTCTAGACTCACTTCAATATTCCCTAAAATTCAAATGCATGTGTCTGAAAAAACAGCTTAAATTGTGTCTACATATAGTGTCTACAGTATGGACACTGATTGTCTACACTGGCCGCAATCAGTGGAAAAATCAGGCTGGGGTTGGGTCTATGGATCAACATGGAAGTGAAAGTACTGTAAAAAAGTTTTAGACGTAACACCTTTTTTGTTTAAACCACAGAATTCTGCCAAGGTTCTGGTGCAGCCAAAAGAGAAAAGTGAAAAGGACCACAGAGAAGAATCCCTCTGTTCTAACTTGAGTGTTACAGTTTGAGAATCACCTGGGGAAGGATGGAGACAATGCCTGGGTATGACCTCAGCACAGACTGAGAGCCTGCTGGGGCTCTGGGCTGCCGAGACCTGACCACAGTCTATGGAGGAGGCAAGGATGGGAGCATGGCCACGAGGCAGACAGAGCAGCGTCCCAGCAGGTGGTTCCCAGTCCTGCAGCCAAGAATGGGAGGGAAGGAGAGCACAAGACTGGGTTGGGGAAGAGAAGGCCACCCCTCCAGCGACAGCAGCCATCAGTGACTCTGAGCCAGCTGGAGGGTCTCTGTTCTCCCTGAGCTCCCCAAATCGCTCTGGGTGCTGCATGGAAAGCCACCACCTGGGCCAGGCCACACATCTGCGACAGGGCTGCTGCACCCGCTCTCCCTCTTCCTGGACGGTGCCCAGGTTTCTGCAGGACACACTCATGACTCCTCCAGCACTGTTGTAAAGAATCTGGGCATCAGTTGGTCCTCAGTGGGCTGACAAAGTCCCTTGCAGTTAAAAACCAAATCCTCACCACTTGTGTGCCAGCCACTTTCTGGCAGGCCCTCCATGTACGGGGACATCGTGTCTTTGGAAACAGCTATACCCCACTTGTCCATCCTGCTGAGGCCCACCAATATCATCACTCAGAAGCCCTTCGCATCCATTGGGGCCACAGCAGGATACAGTCTGTAGCTGGCCCAGCAGGTGATCTCTCCAGGCCATGCCTGGCTCCCAGGTTCTGAGTTTCACGGGGAGGCCCTCACTCCCGCCCATCACAACTCTCAGAGCCTCTGGACAAAGCACACTAGTCCTGGCTATGAGCTTCTGAACATGTAAACTTCCAGGGAAGGTAACTCCTTATGCCCTGGGTGGAGCAGGTGTTCTCTTCTCGTGGCATTTCTTTGCTTTCTCCTTTAGAAACACATGTATCATTGATTCAGATGGAGGCTCCCCGCTCAGGGCATCACAACACTGTGGTGGGTTAAGGGAGTCTCGTTTAGTTCATCATCTCCAAGCCACCAGCCTCCTCAAGCAGCACGGTGGCCTCCTAAAGTCATGGTTATTAATGTCTCTGGATGTGCTACGGACACCCAAGGCACCAAGGTCCTTCCAAGGGCCATCACTTTTATAATTCTCAACCCGATGGCCACCATCTCCTCATCACAATTGGGCTAGACCCACTGTGGTGCCCACCTTGGTGATCACAGAAGAGTTAGCTTCTTTTTCTCTTAGAGATAACATCATTTACATGTTCTCCAATAATCAGACCTCCCCACACCATCACAGGACATCCACCATCTCAACATCAAACATTTATTGAACAATGAATTGTGGATGGATAGAAAACTATGATCCTCTGAGGACTGACGCCCCAGGCCCACTGGCACCCAGCAGGGCCACGAGGCTTTTGCTAGACCACACTTCTCCATTTGACAGACAACTTCTGGCAAAAGCTCCCGTTTTTACCGGTTTTAAAGGTTAGCTAATATTTCCTACTTACTCCTCCTGGCAGCAAGTAGGGATTGTTGCTCCAGAACCCACTGAGGGTGCAGTCAGAGGCAGCAAATGAGGAGAAGAAGCCTTCAAATTAGAGACAACAACTACATCAGGCAAAGACCATATGGAAGTGCCATCACCAAACGTGGCCATGGGGGAGAAAGGCTCCAAGGAAAAGTGGGTGCGAGCTGACCCATGGAAGCACTGGGAAGAAAGCCCTGAGTGACAAGATGTCAGTGTTCTCCATGATTGGCCTTGCTTGGTATCTCGTGTACACATGGCTTGTGGGGTAGCTGTTACACCCAGGCCTTGCAGCCTAGAGAGCTGCTGGGAACAGGACAACCCTAGTCAGAATTTGTACTCCAGGCTGGAAAACTGGGGAATTCCCTGTAAGTCCTGTTAGAGGGGCTGTACCCCAAATACAACCTGACCTGTGTCCAAGGTGGGCAACTCAATTCTTAGATATTGATTGGGTCCCATGGCACCAATGCTTCAACACCAGCAGCCCTCGCAACCTCAGATCACCCTCTTTTAAGGATGAGAAGGTGGTTCTCTGGATGCACAGGCTTCAATCCAAATAGGCTAACGACGCCGCAGCACAAACCCAGACTGCAGCCTGAAGGGTTGGAGCCTTGCATTCACAGAAAGCATCCAGACATCATCATGGACTCAGCGATACACCTGTGCTCCAACGTATACGAGTTACAGATGGAAACCTCCTATGCCTCTCAGGAAGCACCACTCGTTTTTGCTAAATGCTTCTCTGAAGACCCACAGGGCTGAGAAGCTGTACAACACCAGCAGTAAAGTGAATGCCCAGACCCCTCTTCCCTTCTTGGGTGGCCATCTGGAAAGGCCACCCCAACCCCGAAGGCTAACGCTTCAGACCAGTTCTTGGCCCAGATGATCCTAAACAATTGTTTAACCTTGAACTGTTCATTGGCCAAGCAAGGACTGTCCCCTCTGGGGAACTACACGCTGCGTGTACAGCCATAACTCAGGAGAACCCACAAAAGTCTGTTCCACATAGCAACAGAAGCCCAGGTGGCACTCAGTCTCACCGGGGTGTTCTCCAACATCCCAGCTCAGCCAAACGGCTTTGATTTGTTTTTATGGTTAGACCCCAGGACCTCAGGACACTGCTTCAGAAACAGATTCCAAATCCTCTTCTGTGTGTGAGTGGCATTCCTATCCTAGTCTCTTTGTAGGGCGTGTACTATGATAAGCAGCCAGGCTGTCCCGGCGTCTTTAAATACTCCCTTGGTGCAGGTAGTTCACCTCAGCCACAACCAATGCAGCACAGGGTCAATTGTGTTAGGAGCCATGGAGAATCCAGAGTTGGTTGCTGCCCAGGCCTGGTCAGGGCTGGCCAAGGTAGACAAGGGGTTCCTCTGTGGAGTTCAACTTTAACCTCACCTTCCCACCAAATTTCTCAACTGTCCTTGACACCACAATTGTTGAATGAACCCAACAGAAAGTTACCCTAGAAATTAGGACACCTCATCCCAAAAGACCTTTAAATAGGGGAAGTTCACTTGTGCACGGCTGCTCCTTGCTACAGAAGACCTGGGACAGAGGACTGCTGTCTGCCCTCTCTGGTCGCCCTGCCTCGCTAGAAGAGCTGTAAGTAACACAAAACTTAAACTTTTACACTGAGTTTTCATCATTGAAGCTATACCTCCATTCTGACCTCTGACTGGGGGGCCACCCCAGAGGGACCCAGCGGGTGAATCCCCTGCTGTGAACATCTGTCTGAATCTCTGGTGGCTGCTGGGGGCATTGGTTACCAGCTAAGTTAACAGAGAAACTCAAGCAGTTTCCTTCTAAACACACGTGTCCTACTTCATATGTCCAGTAAAGATGATCATAGCTCTTTAGAACATTCTTTCGAGAAAAGCCTATTTAGGTCCTTGGTCTGTTTTTCCATCAGGTTGTTTGATTTTTGCTATTGAGTTGTTTGACTTCCTTATGTATTCGGATATTTGCCCCTTCTACCACGTAGGTTTTGCAAATATTTTCTCTCATTTTCTGGATTATCTTTTCACGCATTTGATTGTTCCTTTGCTATGCAGATGCTTTAGCGTTCAATACAGCCGCACTTGTCTATTTTCCCTTTTATTGCCTGTGCCTTTGTTGCCATAGCCAAGAAATCATTACCTACATCAATGTCAAAAGCTTTATCCTTGTATGCACTTCTAGTAGTTTATGGTTTCGGATGTTGCATTTAGGTCTTTTTAATTCTAGGAATTAGAGTCCTGCCATTGGCTTCCCAAGGAGAGACTTTGCTAGGGGCTGTGCAGAGCAGTGCAGCAATGAAAGCCTTGAAAGATTAGTTAATGGATACAGTTCATCCCACAGGCACGAGCAGACAACTAGAAAAAAAATAACAGCCACTTACAGCTGTCTTAGCCTAAGATGCTTTCAGAAACAGCTTGTCAAAATTTCTCCAGACTCTACAATAATGTTGAATATCAAACGTTTAAACCCAAAGTCCATGTAATTCATTCAGGCAATCACCCAATATTATTCAATTTTTATGTAATTCACTAAGGCAATCACCCAATATTACTGAAATTTTAATCTTCTCTCTAATTCATTATCCATGTAATCTTTTCCAAATCTGTAGTGCTAAATGCTGTCAATTTTGGAATGATTCCTCCATTTATATCTTCAGTTCCAACCACCTAGCTGAACTCCAGACTCCAGATCTCATGTCCTGACATATCCACTAGAATCTCCCACAGGTATCTCATCCCTAGTGTCCAAAACCAAACTCTTCATTGTACATCTCCCCAGCTTGCAGGCACCACGTGCACATACAGGTGTTGTCATTTCAGAAAATGGCACTAGTGTCTCTGCAGTTGTTCAGGGCAAAAAATAAAAATATTCTTCACATATCCCCATATTCCATATTCTTACATCAGCAACTGCTATTGCCACTGTACCTTCAACATAAATTTTGAATGAGGCCACTTCTTATCCCCTGCACTGCTGGCACCCTGGTGCATTATACACTGACTTCTAGCCCAGGTTTCCACAGCCCCCTTGTAACGGGGCTCCTGCTGACACTTTGGTCCACTGTAGTCTATTTTCCACTGAAAATATCAAGGTCTTATCATGGTTTGCAGGTATGAGCCCTGGCTCTTGAACTTCCCCCATTGTCCACACCAGCCACCAGGCTTTTTTCAGAGGAGGTTGTTAAGGGTTGAATTGTGTTACCCCAAAGCTCATATGTTGAAGACTTAACCCCTAGTGTCTCAGAATGTGGCACTGTATCTGGAGAGTCTCTGAAGAAGTCATTAAGTTAAAATGAGGTAATGAGAGTGGGCATTAAACCCAATACGACTGGAATTCTTACAAGAAGAGGTTAGGACACAGTCACACAGAGGACAGACCATGTGAGGATGCAGGGAGAAGACGGCTGTCTACGAGCCAAGGAGAGAGGCTGCAGAGAACACCAGCATGCTAACACCTTCAGAGTTCCAGTCTACAGCACTGTGAGAACACAAATTCTTGTTGTTTTAGCCACTCAGTCTGTGGAAATTTGTTATGATATTCTAAGCTGACTAATCCAGATGCCAACATACAGGGTTTCCACAGCTCATCAGCTCAGAGCACTGGCAGAATCTTGGACAAGAGAAAATTCTTTGGCCGCGATTGCAAAGTCTCAAATGAGACAGTAAGAGTGAATAGTGAGAGATGAACATCATTCAAGTCTATTCCCCAGATACAGCTCAGAGCTAGTGCACAAAGTACAATGGTTGCCACAAGACAAACTCTTCCAAATTGTGTCAGTGTCTAGAGCCCCAGAGGGCAGTGAAAGTTTACCAAAGTGGTAAATTTTTCTTCTGCAAAAACCCTGGCTTTCTCAGCCTGACACCCTCTCTGAGAAAGTGGGCACCCACCTTCTCCCCTACCCCATCCAGGGCCCCTGCCTCCCGGGAAGGAGGGTAGTCTGCTGATGCATGGTCCAGGTGGTGCGCCTCTCCTGCGTCTTTACCTGAAACGTCAGAGGCCGGCTTTCATTTTCACATCTGCATTGATAGACCCTCCCGTATGAGCAGTTTCCCCAAGAATGTCCACTTTCCTCACAGCCAGAGCAGGATGGCAGCTCTGCTTTACAGCGTTCATCAGCGCTGCCCCTGAGCACCGCTTTTCGAGAGCTGGTCAATACCCCTGTCTAGCGAGGCTCTTTCCCAGCCATTTTCAAGATGCAACAACCAGGTACTAAGTCCTGACAGGCACTAATCTCCATGGTTCTCCAGGAATGAACAAATAAGGGAATAACCACACGTATCCACATGTATCCACAAAAGTAGTGCCTCTTTCTTAAAGAGGACGGGGAGCTCATTGCCCTTTCTTAAAGAAGCACTACTTTTGTGGATACATGTGGATATATAGGATGTCCCCACAGCTGTGCTCTTGTAATTGGTGTCCAGCAGCCACTGAACAAGTGGGGAAGTTTCATCCAATAGGCAAAACTGGGCTGTAGGTGCCCACAAGGAGGAGCCGGAGGTCCTCATGTTCACGAAGGCCCCTATCTCTCTCTGTCTCCCATCTGCTTGCCTGTTACCAGCAATAAATATGGTCATGTCTGAGCATCATTTGTCCCCTGGAATATCCTGGAATACAAAACCTCTAGTATACAACCAGATTCTGTTACTCTCTTATTTTCTTCCAGGCCAATTCCCTTGCACCCTACTTTTTTTTAACACAGTTAAGATAATTCCTATGTTAAATAATTAACTCATCCATCGGGGAGTACATGCCTTCTAAGAGTGAATGTCCATATTATCGGTGGAAATCCTGTTTTTGGCCTGGCCCTGAGTGACCTGGACAAGTAGACCTTTCTACCCTGAGGTCCAGCTCCTCAGGGTACAAAGTGCAGCATCGACATCTCTATGAAAATGACCAGGACAATAGAAACAAAAGGTAAGAAAAAAAGTAAAGAAAAAAATAAGAGAAAGAAAAGGGGAGACTACATGGTCCAAATACATTGAGTTTACTGTGAAAACGCATTTTTGGAGATAGAGAGAAGATAAAGCACAAGGTTAAGAGACTAACCTGTTCGTTTCCAGGTTCTCAAATGGAATCTTGCCCTGATTTGGGTCTCAATTAACAAAGCACAAGGACAGCTGAGCCTGTAGCAGGTGTCGCTGAGGATACAGGTCCCAGAGTGATGCCCAGTGACAACAGGTGGGTCTGCAACTGCAGGTGCCCTCACCTGGTGACCTTGAGGAAGAGGGAGCAGCATATTGGGTACAGTACTGGGTTTCAGGGTACAGGAAATCAGATCAGAGCAGCCCAGAGGAGGACTGTGTCTGCTCACAGAAAACATACCTCGCAGATTCTATTAGAGCAGAATAAAGAGATCATTACTGGCCACCTGTCGGCCATTTAAGATCTGGTTCTTCCTTTCATGCTCTCTGTCATTTCTATCACACAGTCCCCTCTCCCTGACACAGGCACTCAGACTCAGAGACATGCACATGCACACGTACAACACATACATCCCCAGTTTCCACCTCCCAACACACTCCCCTCACCACACGTGCATACATACATATCAACATACAAGTATACGCACAGGTGCACACACTCCCTGAAGTGCAGACTCCAAACTCTAATACATCTGGTTTAGCCTCTGAGGCCGAAGCTGCTCAGACTGACATGCACAGGCCGTAAAACCAAATTTTTGCTCCCAAGACCTCTTGGAGAGAGTCTATGGCCCCCAGTTGGGAGTCGAAAGACAGAGGCCATGATAGGTGAAGTCGTTCACTAATGATCCCACAGTTAGTTGATGACACTACTGAGACCACAGCTCCCAACAGACAGCACATTGGCCTGCTGTCTTACCCCAAGCCTATAATCCAGTGTTCATTCCTGCAAAGAGGACACCTACATCTGGGTCCTCTGTCCCAGGTTGTTCCAAGGCTAGGCCCTGGTGCACTTTCTCCAAGAGGCTCCAGAGAAGGACAAGGGTCCTCAGGGCTGTGAGCTTCCTATAGGTCAATGTCTCTCAAGGGACCGAAGGAATTTGAGGACCAAGGGGAGTAAAAAGACCCCAGCTCTGTGCTATCTGGAGGAAGCAGCATCCCAGGGCAATGAGCTACCCCAAACCCGTGTGGCTGTGGGATAGCGGCATCCTTTGGGTTGATAGTTCAGACCTTTGATGGTTCTCCAATCCAGCGGCTGCACTGATACACCTGCTCTTCATGTTCATGAAGGCCCCTATCACTCTTCCTGTCTCGCATCTGCTTGACTGTTACCAGTAATAAACACACTTCTAAGTATTATTTGTTCCCTTGAATATCCTGGAATACAAAACCCTATTATAAAACAAGATTCTGTTGTTACCTTAAGTATTTTCTTTCAGGCCAATTTCCTTGCCCTCTACTTTTTAGTACAGTTAAATTAATTTTTATGTTAAATAATTAAATCATCGATCAGGGAGTACATACCTTCTAAGAGTGAAAGTCCATATTATGGACGGAAATCCTGTTTTTGTCCCAGCCCTGAGTATAGGAGAGGCAAGATTAGACTCAGAATAAGGGACAAGAAAAACAGTATTAAAAAAAATACTAAAATTCGTATGAAATCAGAAACGACAGTGAATAACCAAAGTAATCTTGAGCAAAATAAGAAAGATAGAAGCATCATGCTCTCTGATTTTAAAATGTATCATGAAGTAATTGTAAGCAAAACAGCATACTCTGGCGTAAAAGCAGACACAATAACCAAAGGAAAGGAGGAGAAAGCCCAAAATTAAACCCAAGTATTTATGATTATTTGATCTTCAACAAAGATGCCAAGAACACACCATGGGGCAAGGAGAGTCTCTTCAATAAAAGGTATAAGGAAAACTAGATATCCACAAGCAGAAGAATGAAATTGGACACTTATTCCACACTATACCCAAAAATCAACTCAAAATGGATTAAAGACTTGCATAAAAGACCCGAAATTGTAAATCTAGAAGAAAACATGGGGGAATAACCTTATGACATTTCTCTGGGCAATTATTTCTACAACAGGACTCCAAAAGCAAAGACAACAAAAACAAAAATAGACAAAGGAGGTTATATCAACTAGAAAACTTCTGTACAGAATGGAAACAAAGGGAAGAGATGATCCATGGACTAGGAGAAAGTATCTGTAAACCATACATCTGATGAGGGGTTAATATCCCAAATATATAAGGAAGTCAAACTACTCAATAAGAAGAAGACAAACATCTCAATTTAAAAATGGGCAATAAACCTGGTCCACAGATATATGGAAAACATACTCAACAACACTAATTATCAGGAAAATGCAAATTAAAATCACAAAGAGGTAATCATCTGTTAGAATGGCTTTTAACAAATAGACAAATAATATGTGTTGGTGAGGATATTAAAAAAAAGGGGACGCTTGTACACCATTGGTGGAAATGTAAATTAGTACAGCCATTTTGGAAAATAGTACGGAGGTCCCTCAAAGAACTAAACATAGAACTACCATATGACCCAGCAATCCCACTTCTGGGTATATCTCCAAAAAATTGAAATCACTATATCAGCCGGGCTCGGTGGCTAACGCCTGTAATCCCGGCACTTTGGGAGGCCAAGGCAAGTGGATCGCAAGGTCAGGAGATCAGACCAAGTACATACTCAAGCAGATGGGAAACACAATAGGATAGT
This sequence comes from Mandrillus leucophaeus, assembly GCF_000951045.1. Taxonomy (NCBI): domain Eukaryota; kingdom Metazoa; phylum Chordata; class Mammalia; order Primates; family Cercopithecidae; genus Mandrillus; species Mandrillus leucophaeus. The sequence continues at coordinate 346,972 of NW_012105309.1, forward strand.
AGTGTCCTTATCATCATTAACAGTTTGGATCAAGAAGAGGCATTAAGCACACAGACTCACTCTGTGATGAAAGGCGGGAGAAAGAGGAGCATCCAAGGGATCTTGAGGACGAAGGCAGCCCTTCCCCTCCCAATCACATGCCCACGTCTTCTCACTGCAGCTTCCGTCTCAGGCCTTCTCCCAGCAGAGCTATAAATCCAGGCTCACTCCTCAGTCTCCACACATCCACTCCTGCTCTCCCTCCTCCAGGTGACCCCAGCCATGAGGACCCTCGCCATCCTTGCTGCCATTCTCCTGTTCGCCCTGCTGGCCCAGGCTAAGTCACTCCAGGAAACAGCTGATGACGCTGCAACCCAGGAGCAGCCTGGGGAAGACGACCAGGACCTTGCTGTCTCCTTTGAAGAAAATGGACTCTCTACTCTTAGAGCCTCAGGTAGGAGACATCAATCTTGCAGATCTGCAAAATCTAGAACAAAAGAATGGGAAACAGGCTCTGGCGTGAAGTGTGGAAAAGTCTACCTCACTTGAGTGACTTTACTTAATCTTCCTGGACCTTGATTTTCTCATCTCTGAATTAATCAGTGAGAACCGAAGACATCTAAAAGATTTTCTTTCTTCTAAGACTTTTAGTTTCAAGATATTTCTGTGAAATTTGCTACT
>NW_012105309.1:354328-355124 GCF_000951045.1 Mandrillus leucophaeus
ATTTGCTTGGTGCCTCTGATGACTTCATGAGACGTGATACGGATCCTGAGAAGATTCCCTGCTTCCCGTCTGTCTGTATGTTTACCAACCACCATGTGAACTAACCTGTGATATCTCCTATTCCATCTGGAGTAAGCTGGGGCCACTTCTTATTTCCCAAAGGCAGATCAGACAATTCCAGAATTCCCCTTTAAGTCAAGACCAGGAAATCAAGACCACTTATCCTTAGAAGAATCTTGTCCTCTTAGATAGACCAGGGTAGCTGAGTAATAGCTCCCAGGTAGGATTGCCAGGTGATAGGGGAATTGTTGTCTTCCCCTTGAGCAAGTGGGGAAAGTGGAGTGGACAGCTTTAATTCACAATGAACAAGCACAATTTGGGGTGAAGGGCTGGGCGCGGTGGCTCATACCTGTAATCCCAGCACTTTGGGATGCCGAGTCAGGTGGATCAGTTGAGGTCAGGAATATGAGACAAGCCTGGCTAACACGGTAAACCCTGCCTCTACTGAACATACAAAAATTAGCCGAGTGTGGTGGCGTGCACCTGTAATCCCAGCTACTTGGGAGGCTAAGGCAGGAGAATCGCTTGAACCCAGGAGGTAGAGGTTGTAGTGAGCTGAGATTGTGCTACTGCACTCCAGCGTGGGTGACACAGCAAGACTCTGTCTGAAAAAAAATTGGGGTGAAGAAGGCAGGTTTAACTGGAAACCTGGTTCTTGGTTAAAAGGCCACCTCACACTGGATAAATGAATGCCAACTTCAAGTAAATATAAAACAAAGGCAAACACACACAAAAT
>NW_012105309.1:357164-358517 GCF_000951045.1 Mandrillus leucophaeus
GGTCTTCAAAGACTCCTTGAGCACCAAAGTATTTGAGTCCATGACATGAGCGTGCACAATGCAGCATCTCAGAAACGGATGCAGGTGCATTAGGGAGCCTTGTTAGGACATGCAGATCATACATGGAGGTCAAGATTAGGGGTATGGATTAAGCAGAATGAAGAGTGGGTAACCCCGGGGTTGAGAGGTATATTATTTTACCAGGGAGCAGGTAATAAACATGTCCTGAATAGACTCAGATGGGGAAAGAGCTATGATCTTGCATGACTAACACATAACTAGTACAATTTCTTGTCATTTATGACAAAGACATGAATTTTCTCCATCCTAATATGACTGATACAGTGTCTCTTGTTTCGACTATCTCAGTTAGTCTGGCTCTGCCTGTCCTTTTCCCCACCTCCCTCGCTGTGCCTGACCCTCTCTTCTTTCCACAGGTTCTCAGGCAAGACGCACCTGCCGTTGCCGTTTCGGCCGTTGTTCCCGGCGTGAGTCCTTCTCTGGGAGTTGCAACATCAATGGCCGCATCTTCAGTCTCTGCTGTCGCTGAGCTTCCTAGATAGAAACCAAAGCAGTGAAAGATTCAATCCAAGGTCCTGAAAAAGGAAAAACACTTCACTCTGTGTACCTTGTGTCTTTCTAAATTTTTCTCTCCAAAATAAAGTTCAAGCATTCAACTTAGTGTGTTTGACCTTTTAAATTTTCTTTTCTTTTTCCTTTTTTTCCCTTTTGCCTTTTTATATGGTGGATTGTACGGTTCCTTTGTATAGAGAATTCTGATCCACATTAAGTTAACTGGTCTTTGCATTCCAATAATGCACTATTCGAGCATCATAGAGCAATAACGAAATAGCAAAAATGAATACAATTGGGTTTGTTGCTGTTGTTCTTGTTTGAGACAGTGTCTCACTTAGCCACCTGAGCTGGAATACAATGGTGCAATCTCTGCTCACTGCAGCCTTAACCTCCTGTGCTCGAATGATCCTCCCACCTCAGCCTCTTGAGTAGCTGGGACTACAGGCATGTGCCACCACACCCTGCTAATGTTTTGTACTTTTTGGAGAGACAGGGTTTCACCATGTTGCCCAGATTGGTCTTGAACTCCTGAGCTTAGGTGATCTGCCCTCCTCAGCCTCCCATAGTGCTAGGATTTCATGCTGAGCCACCATGCCTGACAGGATATAAGTGTTAATTGGAATAGTTTGAAACTTAAAAGTTTAATGCATTCCTAATGATTCTCAAACCATAGAACTTTACAATGAGAGGCAAAAAGTGGTTGTTGGCTCAAAGGAAAGATAGATCTGATGGGCTATGTTTACTTGTCCTTTAATTTTAAAAAGTGGGAAAGCATTG
>NW_012105309.1:362927-363738 GCF_000951045.1 Mandrillus leucophaeus
ATCCAGGAGTTGCTATTGCTACCATGTTCCCAGGTGACGCAGGTGCTTCTGGTTCAGAGCTCTGGCTTTGAGAACACCTGCTGTGGTGTGGGAAACGGCGTTGCTCTCACATGGCTCCCAACATCACACCTCAGGGATCCTTGACCTGTTGGTTTCAGAAACCTTCCTCATACTCTGTTTCATTCACCCACTCCACAGCCATAACATCAATCTTCTTATCACTTGGAGATACTCTCATCTTAAAAACGCAGATTCCAGCGTCCTACCCTGCCTGGTCCCCACCCTTCAATCTTTCTGACTCAGCCACTCCCACGTTGTCACTCAATGTCATCAACACCTCCATTCTCTAGGAACACCACTATTTCCCAATCAGTTGTCCAAACTCTTAATTCTTTCATATCCAGCCCTGGTCTATGTTCCGTCACTTAATCACTATTGAATGAGGATCCTACTCTCTCATCTTTTCCCCCTGCTCTCTCATCTCCCTGGGCAAATGCCAAATACTAAGCCCACATCAATATTATATTGTTCTCACCGTCACCTTGATGCTGAGAGAAAGTCCCAACCTCGGAAATCCAGTTAAAGCACAACTAAGTTCTCTGCCCTGCCTAGAAATCTTCTAAAAATCCTTACTTTTTCAATCTCAAAAGAGAACAAAATTATGTCACAGCATCTATTCTAGAAAAGCTCTTTTAAAAAAAACTTTTCACTCTTACGAAATGTGAAATGGGAGAGGCATTTTATAATTGATGATTATATTGAACTGCAACAACATACACGATAAAAATAAATGATAGGCCAGACACAGTGG
>NW_012105309.1:365428-366317 GCF_000951045.1 Mandrillus leucophaeus
TAGAATTAAAATTTATATAAAAGACAGGGACTGAACAGTGCCATGATATGACAAAACAAAACACAAACAAACATTTTTATTACAACAACAACAAAATGTATCAGCCTGATAATAAATAACAAGTAGCCTGACTTTGATTCATCTTAGACACATACAAAGCACTGTTTCCTGATCAAGGGTCAGCTATTTGACCCTAGACTTGCAACCTCATTTAGTAATCTGCGGTCTCGGAAGATCAAGAAAATCATAGGAAGGAGTAACATCAAAACAAATGAGAAAAGATATCAAATCCATGATATGGGCCCTTCTATATCACCTTTGGTATAATGAATGAATAAGCTTGGGATCATCATTCAGGAATATGTTTATCTATTCTTGAAGGTGTTAGATGTGTCTAAAATCAACCGGGCATACTAAATGTATGACATCAATGTAGATTAAGGGAATTTAAATAACCACCGTTGTATCAATATTTAATACTCAAGAACTGGTTTAAACTTAGTGTAAATAGTGATGAGAATTTTCTCTGTGCACAAAAGCCCTTTCAATATTAAACCAAGCTAGTGCAGGCTGGTGCTGCCTTTCTTCATCTTACGGTCCTTAGTGAGAGCTCTCCACTTTACTCAGAGATAGGGGGTCGGGGCTGGTTCTCTGCCCCAGCAACCCTTCTGAGCAGGACTCAGCCTGGGGGACAGAGCGGGATTCCCTCTCAACAACCGCAACGAAAAAAAAAAATTTGCTGGATACCACTATTCAGTGGTGTACCTATGCAGTTCCCTCGGGGTAAGTTTATAAGGGGCAGGAGCGCCCCCTACTGTCCTTAACGTGCTACTGTAGCGCTGCCGGCCCATCTTTCTGTAAGGGCAGGTTCTCCTTGCCTGGGAATACA
>NW_012105309.1:368689-370288 GCF_000951045.1 Mandrillus leucophaeus
AGTTCTCTGCCCTGCCTAGAAATCTTCTAAAAATCCTTACTTTTTCAATCTCAAAAGAGAACAAAATTATGTCACAGCATCTATTCTAGAAAAGCTCTTTTAAAAAAAACTTTTCACTCTTACGAAATGTGAAATGGGAGAGGCATTTTATAATTGATGATTATGTTGAACTGCAACAACATACACAATAAAAATAAGTGATAGGCCGGACACAGTGGCTCACACTTGGAATCCCAGCACTTTGGGAGGCCGAGGAGGGTGGTGGATCACCTGAGGTCAGGAGTTCAAGACCAGCCTGGCCAACTTGGTGAAATCCCATCTCTACTAAAAATACAAAAATTAGCAGGGCATGGTGGTGCATGCTGGTAATCCCAGCTACTTGGGGAGGCTGAGGCAGGACAATTGCTTGAAGCAGGGAGGCAGAGGTTGCCGTGAGCGGAGGTCGTGCCATGGCACTCCAGCCTGGCAGCAGTGCAAACTCTGACAAACAATGAAGAAACAAACAAAAGTAATAGTATCATATAGCATAAAATATTTAACACTTTAGTCGTCCCAAAAGAGCTTTTTGAACAAATGATCTTACAAAAAAGTTGAGAGTGAAGAAAAGCGTAATAATTGCCTCTACGTTTGAGTAAACAAGGTTTGCTTGGAAAAAGTTAAGGACCAATATCTCTCAGATTACACTAATCCAGGTCACATAATAAACCACACTTAGTGTAGCAATATAACACAATTTCCATCATCTCACGCATATTTCATTTTATATTTGGCCCCAAGGCACTAGTGCACCAAATATAGAAAAAGAAAATGCATTTGGTAACTTTAAAAAATTTGGTTTTACCATTTTTTGTGTTATTTTGTTTTTTTAAAGCTACTTTATTGAGATAAAATTCACATGACGTAAATTCGCTCGTTTAAATTGCAGAATTCAGTGGTGTTTAGTGTATTCACAGATATGTGCAGCAATAACCACAGTCAAATTAATGTTCATCACTTCACAAAGAACCCCAGGGCTTTCCATTCCTCCCTTCCTCTATTCCCATCCCTCTACCTCTGAGCAACCACTAAGCTGTTTTCTGTCCCCACAGATCTGCCTATTCTGGATATTTCATATAAATAGAATCATGTAAGGCATGGTCTTTTGAGTCTGGCTTCTTCCACTTCCCCATGAGCGTTTGTGTGGACATATGCTTTCATAGTTTTTGGGTACATACCTAGGAGTGGAATTCCTAGTTTACAGGGTAATTCTATGTTTAACTTATTAAGGAATCCCTAAAACTGTTTCCGCCACAGACTGCCCCATTTTATACCCCCAACAGCAGTAAATTTCTCCACATCCTGGAGAACTTCTGTCTATTATCTGCCTTTTTGATTCTAGAAATCCCTGGTGGATAAGAAGTGGTATTTCATTGTGGTTTTGATTTGAATTTCCCTAATTAATAATGATGTCAAGAATTTTTTCATGTGCTTATTGACCATCTATATATCTTCTCTAGGGAAATGTCTGAAGGGATCCTTTCCCCCTTTTTAAAATTGTTTATTTAGCTTTAAGTGTTTAGTCATAAGAGGTGTGAGTATATTCTGGATACATGTCTTCCA
>NW_012105309.1:370828-376242 GCF_000951045.1 Mandrillus leucophaeus
TTGTCAAACAGAGGTGATGAAGGCTTGTCGCTATGTTGCCTTATAAAAGTTTTATGCTTTTAGATTTTACATTTAGATTTCTAACCCATTTTGAATTAGTTTTTAAATGCAGTGTGAGGTAGGGTCCAATCATTCTGATGAATGTGGCCATCTAGTTTACCCCGCCATTTGTTGAAAAGAATTTTCTTTACTCCATTGAATGGTCTGGGTACCATTGCAGAAAATCTGTTAATAACCATAGACACATTTTTATTTCTGAACTCTCAATTCTATTCCACTGATCTATGTCTACATTTACAGCAGGACCACCCTGTCATGATTACTGCTTCTTTGTAGGATGTTTTGAAAACAGGATGGTTTTCTTCTTTTTCAAGATGATTTAGCTATTCTGGGATCCTTGCTATTCCATATAAATTACAGAATCACCTAGTCAGTTTCTACAAAGATGTCATTAGCGATTCTGAAATAGATTGAGCTGAATCTGTAGACCAGTTTGGGAAGCACTGACATCTCACATTAAGCCTTACAATCCATGAGCATAAGATCTCTTTCCAGTTATTGAGATATTCTTAAAAACTTGTCAACTTTTTGTGGTTTTGGGAGTATAAGTTTTGCACATTTTTGCTAATTCAACTACTAGCTATTTTCCTTTTGATGCTATTTGTAAAAGGAGATTTTAGCTTCATTTTTGAAAAGCTTATTATGAAAGAAAAAATACAATTGATTTTTGTGCACTGGCCTATTTTTCAACCATGCTAAACTCCCTTATTACTTCTAATAGTTTTTTAATAAATTGTTTTTGATTTTCTACATATAAAAGATCATGTTTTTGAAAACGGAGATTATTTTACTTCTTTTTTTCTAACCTGGATGTCATTTAATTTTTTCTTCTTGCCTGATTGCCCTAGAACCTCCAGCACAATGTTGAGTAGAAGTGGTGACTTCAGATATCCTTGGCTGGTTTCTGAGCTCAGTAGGAAAGCTTTTTTTTTTTTTAATTTTTTATTTATGTATTTATTTATTTATTTTTTAACCATCAAGTATGATGTTAATTGCAGGTTTGTCATAGATGTCCCCGGTGCCAAAAAAGTTGGGGACTGCTGCCTTAACAGATGGAGAGAGTTCCCCTGTAAACCCAGTGAGTGTTTTCATGCCTAACAGTGTCTCATATTTCACTAACTGTATTCTTATTTCTTCATCTTTTTTCTCTGTTCTCTGGACTGTGTAATCTTTTATCTATCAGTGTACATATTTTCTAATTCTTGGTTCTGCCAGTTTAAGTATACTATTGAGCAGTCGTTAATAACATTTACATTTCAATTATTCTACTCCTCAGTTCCAGAATTTCATGTGCTTCTCTGTAACTTCACTTTATTATATTCTGCCTTTGAAAGGATATTGTCATCGGTTTTCTTTAATTATGTAATAATGACTTCTTTTAGTTCTTTAGTCACATTTATCATTAATACTTATTTTTTTCTATTAAGTTCTTTATATACTTAGATATTTACCTTTATTACATGTATGGTTTACAAATATTTTCTCTCTCTTGCTAGATTGTGTTTTTGCTCAGTTAATTGTTTCCTTTGCCAAGCTGATGTTTTACAGTTAAATGAACTCCAACTTGTTTAATTTGCTTTTATTACCTCTGCCTTTAATGTAATATCCAAGAAATAATCTCCCAGTTCAATGTTAGGAAGCTTTATCCCTATGCTTTCTTCTAGTAAGTTTTATGATTTCAAGACTTATATTTAGGTCTTCAATTCATTCAGAGATGATTTTTACATACGGTGTGAGATAAGGGTACAAATGTAGATATACATCGAATTATCAGGTTGTGTACTTTCAACAGACATAATTTCTAATTGTCACTCCTCTCAATACAGTTGGGAATAAAAAAACTTTTTAAATCTTATTCAGACCAACTCTTTACCTAGTATCCCACTGAGCTTATTTCCCTGATACCCTGATGAGGCCATTGTCCTCTCCACACTAGCAGCGGCAGGAGACTATGCCTTCGAGAACCTCAAAAACCTCCTTCACGAGGGTGGAAATGTCCCAGAATTCTACAATAAATTACTCTCTACACTAATCAGGTCTGTCTCTGGCCTCAGGGTCTAGACCACCAGAGAATAGCAGGGCTCATCTTCAGAAAATAAGATGTATTTATTCCCTGAACTTATTGAATAAGAGCACTGTTCCTTTTCTTTTTGGACATTAAGAAGGAAATGTTCCAGCAGATGAGACACAGGAAATTATATCATGGTCCTAATCATCCCTTTTGGCTTGGACCCAGAACAGACACTCAATAAACAGACTTGCTATGATGAAAGCTGGGAGAACAGAGAAGCATCAAAGGGATCTTGATGGCAAAGGCAGCCCTTCCCTTTCCCAATCATATGCTCCACCTCCTCTCACTGAAGCATCTGTCCTAGGCCTTCTCCCAGCAGAGCTATAAATCCAGGCTGGCTCCTCACTCCCCACACATCCACTCCTTCTCTCCCTCCTCCAGGTCACCCCAGCCATGAGGACCCTCACTCTCCTCGCTGCCATTCTCCTGGTGCCCCTCCAGGCTCTGGCTTGAGCCACTCCAGGCAAGAGCTGACTAGACTACAGCCCAGGAGCAACCTGGGACAGACGAGCAGGACTTTGCATCTCCTTCACAGGGGACACAAGCTCAGGTTTTAGAGCTTCAGGTGAGAGCCGCCAGCATTGCAGAGCTAGGAGTCTAGAGAGGAAAAACCAGACACCTCTAGAATCAGACTCAACAGCTGGCTCTTTCTCTTAGGTGATCACCTCCCCAGGCCTCAGTTTCCTCGTGTGTATACTGAAAAGACAGAATCAGATGATATTCAATGGACAGTGATCCTCCAAAGATATTTGATTCTGTGAAAAGTCAGTGAAATTCAGTAATCTTATGCTATGCGGAAACACACTGGGGAGTCTCTCTGGAATCAAGGTTGAGAACCCACGTGGAAAGAAACATATTTCTGTTTCTTCGTTAGAGGAATTTCACAAATGGGAATGGACCTAAGGGTGTATTCAACTGTGTATGTGAAGAAGCAGCATCACAAAAAAGTGAGCAAATGAGAATAAGCCTCTAACCCTGCCTGAGAGCAGCACTGCTCTATACGTTGATTCCTACTGATTGAGCTGATCTTGCTGCTGCTGTGATGTGGCCACCGTGGTGAACGCAATCAGCCCAGTAGGTACCCGCACAGGGATTCTCCTTATCAACCACCTCTGACCCCAGTCCTAATGCCTGATGCTTTCTCTGTGTCTCTAGGCTCAGCGAGGGGCTTGGTCTGTTATTGCAGAATATCAGGCTGTCATTTTTCCAAACACCACTATGGGACTGCACCAATAGTGGGATCTGCTGTCTTTTCTGCTGCCTCTGAACATGGAGCACAGAGGAAAATGTGTTCATCGTTTCCTTTGAGATCTAGAGAACTTTTATTACTCGTTTACCTTGTCTTCAATTTTCTTTTCTTATTCCAAATGAAGTCTTTGTGGCAAGTTCTCCGTGCTTGTACCTGCTTGCTGTTTAATGCACCTCTTAGTCAAGACTCTTTGGGATGCAAGTACCAGAATCCTAAATTCAGCTTTTTAGGCAAAATACAACTCCAAATTCTAGGAACATCAAGGACAAACATTGGCTTCAGACACAAATTGATTTACAAGCACAAATTATGTGGCCGATTTCTCCTTCTACTTCTCAGTCTTTTCACTCTGCCTCATTGCTATTGAATTCACTCAAAGGTAACTCCCATGTGGTAGGAAAAACAATCATTGTCAGCTTCCAGTTTACACAATCATATCATCGCTACTTCTTAGGAAAAAAAAAACACCATGTTCTTTCCTGAAGTGTTGGAGTTTCATTGAACAGACCCAGATCACACATCTGCCTTTGAAGACCTGGGGTTGTCACAGCTCTATTGAAAAACATTTAATTGCGATTGGAATGGACAGCTAAGAAAGCTGTAATGGGATGGGTGTGGTGGCTCATGCCTGTCATCCCAGCATCAAAGAAATGGTTTCAGACCAGGAGCAGTGGCTCATGCCTGTAATCTCAGAACTTTGGGAGGCCGAGGCCGGTGGATCACCTGAGGTCAGGAGTTCAAGACCAGCCTGGCCAACATGGTGAAACATCGTCTTTACTAAAAGCATAAAAATTAGCCGAGAGTGGTGGCACGTGCCTGTAATCCCAGCTACTTGGGAGTCTGAGGCAGGAGAATCACTTGAATCTGGGAAATGGAGGTTGCTGTGAGCCAAGAGCATGCCATTGCACTCCAGCCTGGGTGACAAGAGCGAAACTCCATCAAAAACAACAACAAAAAAAAAACCTGTAATGAGTACAAAAAAAAGCATAGGAGCACCTCACTGCAACAGACTCATCACCAATATTTTCCACCCATGCCAGGGAAAATCAAGATTTTCATATTCATAAAGTTGTCTTTATACAAACAAAATGCAGATTCCTCAACTGTATTCTGAAAAATGCACCCTTGAGACAGGAGAATAGGGAAGTAGGATAATCAAGGGTTAAGGGATAAGGAAAAGAAAACCAGATGCAGCCAGTTCCAGGCAAGATTAGGCAGCACACCAAATTCTTTTACCTTAATAAAAACCCTAAATGGGGGGCTTCTGAGCCACTTGCTTGAACCGGCTCCCACTCTGTGGAGTGTCAATAAATCTGTACTTTCGTTACTGCGTTCTCATGTTGCTTTGGTTTGTCTTTCGTTGCTTCGTTCTTTTCTTGCTTTGTTTGTACGATTTGTTGAATTATTTGTTCAATGCACTAACAATCTGGACAACTAACAGTCAAGACCTTCCATCTGGTAATACTCTCTTGGGTTCCCTTCAAACTGCTGAGGACCTGATTCTACCTGAAAATACAGTTTTAAAGGGGCACCGAGAAAACAGAAGTGAGGAAAAAGCTATCCAAGTAATCTGCGTCCCTGCTGGTGCTGCAGGGCGCTGAGATTCTGATACCCAGAACGCCCTGCACATCAGCAAGTGAGCAGGAAACCAGGTCTGGAGAAAGGGAATGAACCAGGAGCTCAGCGCCCACTGAGATGCTCAGAGCATTTACCGGGAAGGCCACAGCGCCTTGTTTTTTCCTAGAAAGCTGTTTGCTCTGTGTTCTCTAGCCCATCTTTGCAGGTGGGCTCAGTTCCTCTCCCTGTGGAATGCTTAGTCTTCCTCCAAGCATGGTATCTGGGCTCCAAAGGCACCAGCCCTCTTAGCACATGTGGACTGCTAAAAAAAATTTAAAATGCCATGAACCAAATTACTCTAATATTGCCTGGAAGGTCACCCTCACTACCTCTCAGCGCTCTGTCCTGCTGGACAACAGTGACCCTTCATCTTCTTTGTTCCAACCCTCCACACCCTAACTCCTGCCACCACTCGGA
>NW_012105309.1:377697-380592 GCF_000951045.1 Mandrillus leucophaeus
CAAGGTTCTGGTGCAGCCAAAAGAGAAAAGTGAAAAGGACCACAGAGAAGAATCCCTCTGTTCTAACTTGAGTGTTACAGTTTGAGAATCACCTGGGGAAGGATGGAGACAATGCCTGGGTGTGACCTCAGCACAGACTGAGACCCTGCTGGGGCTCTGGGCTGCCGAGACCTGACCACAGTCTATGGAGGAGGCAAGGATGGGAGCATGGCCACGAGGCAGACAGAGCAGCGTCCCAGCAGGTGGTTCCCAGTCCTGCAGCCAAGAATGGGAGGGAAGGAGAGCATAAGACTGGGTTGGGGAAGAGAAGGCCACCCCTCCAGCGACAGCAGCCATCAGTGACTCTGAGCCAGCTGGAGGGTCTCTGTTCTCCCTGAGCTCCCCAAATCGCTCTGGGTGCTGCATGGAAAGCCACCACCTGGGCCAGGCCACACATCTGCGGCAGGGCTGCTGCACCCGATCTCCCTCTTCCTGGACAGTGCCCAGGTTTCTGCAGGACACACTCACGGCCCCTCCAGCACTGTTGTAAAGATTCTGGGCATCAATTGGTCCTCAGTGGGCTGACAAAGTCCCTTTGCAGTTAAAAACCAAATCCTCACCACTTGTGTGCCAGCCACTTTGCGGCAGGCCCTCCATGTACTGGGACCTCGTGTCTTTGGAGACAGCTATACCCCACTTGTCCATTCTGCTGAGGCCCACCAATATCATCACTCAGAAGCCCTTCACATCCATTGGGGCCACAGCAGGATACAGTCTGTAGCTGGCCCAGCAGGTGATCTCTCCAGGCCATGCCTGGCTCCCAGGTTCTGAGTTTCACGGGGAGGCCCTCACTCCCGCCCATCACAACTCTCAGAGCCTCTGGACAAAGCACATTAGTCCTGACTATGGGCTTCTGCACGTGTAGACTTCCAGGGAAGGTAACTCCTTATGCCCTGGGTGGAGCAGGTGTTCTCTTTTCATGGCATTTCTTCACTTTCTCCTTTAGAACCACACGTATCATTGATTCAGATGGAGGCTCCCACCTCAGGGCATCACAACACTGGGGTGGGTTAAGGGAGTCTCATTTAGTTCATCATCTCCAAGCCACCAGCCTCATCAAGCAGCACAGTGGACTCCAAAAGTCATGGTTATTAATGTCTCTGGATGTGCTACGGACACCCAAGGCACCAAGGTCCTTCCAAGGGCCATCACTATTTTAATTCTCAACTGCATGTCCACCATCTCCTCATCACAGTTGGGCTAGACCCACTGTGCTGCCCACCTTGGTGATCACAGAAGACTTAGCTTCTTTTTCCCTTAGAGATAACATCATTTACATGTTCTCCAATAATGAGACCTCCCCACACCATCACAGGACATCCACCATCTCAACATCAAACATTTACTGAACAACAAATTGTGGATGGATAGTAAACTATGATCTTCTGAGGACTGACGCCCCAGGCCCACTGGCACCCAGCAGGGCCACGAGGCTTTTGCTAGACCACACCTCTCCATTTGACAGGCAACTTCTGGCACAAGCTCCCATTTTTACCGGGTTTAAAGGTTAGCTAATATTTCCCACTTATTCCTCCTGGCAGGAAGTAGGGATTATTGCTCCAGAACCCACTGAGGGTGCAGTCAGAGGCAGTAAATGAGGAGAAGAAGCCTTCAAATTAGAGACAACAACTACATCAGGCAAAGACCATATGGAAGTGCCATCACCAAACGTGGCCATGCGGGAGAAAGGCTCTAAGGAAAAGTGGGTGCGAGCTGACCCATGGAAGCACTGGGAAGAAAGCCCTGAGTGACAAGATGTCAGTGTTCTCCATGATTGGCCTTGCTTGGTATCTCATGTACACGTGGCTTGTGGGGTAGCTGTTACACCCAGGCCTTGCAGCCTAGAGAGCTGCTGGGAACAGGACAGCCCTAGTCAGAATTTGTACCCCAGGCTGGAAAACTGGGGAATTCCAGTTTGGATGGTCTCGATCTCTTGACCTCATGACCCACCCACCTCACCCTCCCAAAGTGTTGGGATTACAGGTGTGAGCCACCGCGCCCGGCCAGCGTCATTCTCAGTGTAACCAAGAACTAAGGCATTTTATTCATAATAAAGACGTTCTAAAGTTATGTGAACTACATGAGCTCCTCCAACCCCAAGTCAAAATCGTAGAATCCATGCTAGGCTTTTACTCACATCTCTTCGTTCTGCTACTGATGGTCACATAATGAAGTGACAAAGTAAACTGTTATTTACACAGTATAGAATATTAGCACTCACACCTGCCACAGACAGCTCACCACCATTATACATTATACATCTCCAATGAGTCCTGCCCTTGGGTGTTAGAGCTAAACAAGACCAAGACAGGAACCAGCTCAGCCATCTGCCTAGGCAGCCATGAGCGGGTGGTGGGCATATGAACACTGGACTCGAATTGGAAAGACCTCAGAGGCCATTTAAAATGACACACTGCATGGCTGACACGTGTGTGACAAGAACAGAGCTAAGAACGTCAACACCCTTACCCTTTTTATTCCTCAGAAAATCCTGCGAGGTAGGTGCTATTTTTATATAATAACTGTTACCCTTATTCCTCTTTAGAAAATGTGGAAACTGAGGCACAGAGAAGTTATGCCACTTGCTCAGTATCTCACAGTCAGCACACGGGCGACATAGGATGCCCCCACAACTGTGCTCTTGCAATTGGTGTCCAGCAGCCTCTGAACAACTGAGGAAGGTTCATCCAATAGTGCAAAACTGGGCTGTAGGTGCCCACAAGGAGGAGCCAGAAGTGCTCATGGTCTTCAAGGCCCCTATCTCTCCATCTCCCATCTGCTTGCCTGTTACCAGCAATAAATATGGGCATGTCTAAGCATCATTTGTCCCCTGGAATATCCTGGAATACAAAACCT
>NW_012105309.1:381442-382156 GCF_000951045.1 Mandrillus leucophaeus
CACAGGTGCACACACACCCTGAAGTGCAGACTCCAAACTCTAATACATCTGGTTTAGCCTCTGAGGCCGAAGCTGCTCAGACTGACATGCACAGGACGTAAAACCAAATTTTTGCACCCAAGACCCCCTGGAGAGAGTCTACTGCCCCCAGTGTAGAGTCGAAAGACAGAGGCCATGATAGGTGAAGTCATTCACTAATGATCCCACAGTTGGTTGATGACACCACTGAGACCACAGCTCCCAACAGACAGCACATTGACCTGCTGTCTTACGCGAAGTCCATAATGCAGTTTTCATTCCTGCAAAGGGGACACCTACATCTGGGTCCTCTGTCCCAGGTAGCTCCAAGGCTAGGACCTGGTGTGCTTTCTCCAAGAGGCTCCAGAGAAGGACAAGGGTCCTCAGGGCGGTGAGCCTCCTATAGGTCAATGTCTCTCAAGGGACCGAAGGAGTTTGAGGACCAAGGGATGTGAAAAGACCCCAGTTCTGTGCTATCTGGAGGAAGCAGCATCCCAGGGCAATGAGCCAGCCCAAACCTGTGTGGCTGTGGGATAATGGCATCCTTTGGGTTGATAGTTCAGACCTTTGATGGTTCTCCAATCCAGGGCTGCACTGAAATACCTGCTCTTCATGTTCATGAAGGCCCCTATCACTCTTCCTGTCTCCCATCTGCTTGACTGTTACCAGTAATAAACACACTTCTAAGCATTATTT
>NW_012105309.1:384039-398156 GCF_000951045.1 Mandrillus leucophaeus
CTTTTCTTGTCTGAATATATAAAAGTAAACACTCAAGCAGATGGGAAACAGGACAGGATAGTAATGCCCTTATCATCATTAACAGTTTGGATCAATAAGAGGCATTAAGCACACAGACTCACTCTGTGATGAAAGGCGGGAGAAAGAGGAGCATCAAAGGGATCTTGAGGGCGAAGGCAGCCCTTCCCCTCCCAATCACATACCCACGTCTTCTCACTGCAGCTTCTGTCTCAGGCCTTCTCCCAGCAGAGCTATAAATCCAGGCTCACTCCTCACTCTCCACACATCCACAGCTGCTCTCCCTCCTCCAGGTGACCCCAGCCATGAGGACCCTCGCCATCCTTGCTGCCATTCTCCTGTTCGCCCTGCAGGCCCAGGCTGAGTCACTCCAGGAAACAGCTGATGACGCTGCAACCCAGGAGCAGCCTGGGGAAGACGACCAGGACCTTGCTGTCTCCTTTGAAGAAAATGGACTCTCTACTCTTAGACCCTCAGGTAGGAGACATCAATCTTGCAGATCTGCAAAATCTAGAACAAAAGGATTGGAGACAGGCTCTGGTATCAAGTGTGGAAAAGTCTACCTCACTTGAGTGACTTTACTTAATCTTCCTGGACCTTGATTTTCTCATCTCTAAATTAATCAGTGAGAACGGAACACATCTAAAAGATTTTCTTTCTTTTAAGACTTTTAGTTTGAAGATATTTCTGTGAAATTTGTTACTTTTAAGATAGAAAGAGCTACACTGACTAGTTATTTGCAGGTCTAAATGGGTAGACTTAGTTATGGAGAGAATATTTCACTTTGTCCATTGGTAAAGCTTTTGGAATCTACGGAGGAACCCATGGGTGTGTTTCAATGTAGGCTAATAGACTTGATTAAATCTTTCTATAATATGTACTTAGATCCAAACATCATATTGTGTCTCATACATTTACACAATTATTATTTGTCAATTAAAATAAGTACATAAGTAAAATGTTTAAAAAAGAAATGGGGAGAGAGAATGAAGAATTTGAATTTGGAAGGTCTTCAAAGACTCCTTGAGCACCAAAGTACTTGAGTCCATGACATGAACATGCACAATTCAGCATCTCAGAAATGGATGCAGGTGCATTAGGGAGCCTTGTTAGGACATGCAGATCATACATGGAGGTCAAGATTAGGGGTATGGATTAAGCAGAATGAAGAGTAGGTAACCCTGAGGTTGAGAAGTATATGGTTTTTCCAGGGAGCAGGCAATAAACATGTCCTGGATAGACTCAGATTGGGAAAGAGCTATGATCTTGCATGACTAACACAGAGCTAGTATAATTTCTTGTCTTTTATGACAAAGACATGAATTTTCTCCATCCTAACATGACTGATACAGTGTCTCTTGTTTAGACTGTCTCAGTTAGTCTGGCTCTGCCTGTCCTTTTCCCCACCTCCCTCACTGTGCCTGATCCTCTCTTCTTTCCACAGGTTCTCAGCCGAGATTCAGATGCCGTTGCCGAATCGGCCTTTGTTCCAGGCGTGAGTCCCACTCCGGGAGTTGCCTTTTATTTGGCAAAGTCGGCAGACGCTGCTGTCGCTGAGCCTCCTAGATAAAACCAAAACAGTGCAAGATTCAATCCAAGGTCCTGAAAAAGAAAAAACTCTTCACTCTGTGTACCTTGTGTCTTTCTAAATTTTTCTCTCCAAAATAAAGTTCAAGCATTAAACGCAGTGTGTTTGACCTTGTAATTTTCTTTTCTTTTTCCTTTTTTTCCCTTTTGCTTTTTTATATGGTGGATTGTACGGTTCCTTTGTATAGAGAATTCTGATCCACATTAAGTTAACTGGTCTTTGCATTCCAATAATGCACTATTCGAGCATCATAGAGCAATAACGAAATAGCAAAAATGAATACAATTGGGTTTGTTGCTGTTGTTCTTGTTTGAGACAGTGTCTCACTTAGCCACCCGAGCTAGAATCCAATGGTGCAATCTCTGCTCACTGCAGCCTTAACCTCCTGTGCTCGAATGATCCTCCCACCTCAGCCTCTTGAGTAGCTGGGACTACAGGCATGTGCCACCACACCCTGCTAATGTTTTGTACTTTTTGGAGAGACAGGGTTTCACCATGTTGCCCAGATTGGTCTTGAACTCCTGAGCTTAAGTGATCTGCCCTCCTCGGCCTCCCATAGTGCTAGGATTTCATGCTTGAGCCACCATGCCTGACAGGATATAAGTGTTAATTGGAATGGTTTGAAACTTAAAAGTTCAGTGCATTCCTAATGATACTCAAACAATAGAACTTTACAATGAGAGGCAAAAAGTGGTTGTTGGCTCAAAGGAAAGATAGATCTGATGGGCTAGGTTCACTTGTCCTTTAATTTTAAAAAGTGGGAAAGCATTGCTATACATAATTTTTGAAATTTTAAGCAGATGTGTTAAATACATATGCTATACATTAAGCTTTATTTCACTCTATTTTGGTAAGTGATCTATAACTGTATCGACAAGATAGAATAAAATAAAGTTTAACAAGGAAAAAGTTAAAACTGTGCCAAAAACAGGAAAGACTGACGAGCATCAGTGATTCAATTAATAACCAGATAGAAGAAGAGCTCAGAAGCTGGTGACCATAGAGGATGAGATCCAATAACCAACGAGACAAATGGTCGTTTACTGGTCCCCAAAAGCTTAATTAGACCAATGTTTAATGAAGGAGTTTGTCTCAATTCTCCATCCCTTCAAGCATATGAATTCTACTCATTATAATAAAGCTATACTCATTTTAATAAAATGTTAGTGAGAAAATATATGTTAATATGATTTTAATTATGCCAATGAACCAAGTCAATAATCATAATGATAAGACAATTGACGATACACTTACGGCTGTGCAAAAACTTAAGAACAACATATTTGTGAGAAAGGCAAGTTTCTAGAATTAAAATTTATATAAAAGACAGGGACTGAACAGTGCCATGATATGACAAAACAAAACACAAACATTTTTATTACAACAACAACAAAAAGTCTCAACCTGATAGTAAATAACAAGTAGCCTGACTTTGATTCATCTTAGACACATACAAAGCACTGTTTCCTGATCAAGGATCAGCTGTTTGACCCTAGACTTGCAACCTCATTTAGTAATCTGGGGTCTCAGAAGATCACGAAAATCATAGGAAGGAATAATATCAAAACAAATAAGAAAAGATATCAAATCCGTGATAGGGCCCTTCTATATCACTTTTGGTATAACGAATGAATAAGCTTGTGATCATCATTCAGGAATATGTTTCTCTATTCTTGAAGGTGTTAGATGTGTCTAAAAACAACCAGGCATACTAAATGTATGACATCAATGTAGATGAAGGGAATTGAAATAATCACCTTTGTGTCAGTATTTAATACTCAAGACCTGGTTTAAACTTAGTGTAAATAGTGATGAGATTTTCCTCTGTGCACAAAAGCCCTTTCAATATTAAAGAACCTACCAAGCTAGTGCAGGCTGGTGCTGCCTTTCCTCCTCTGATGGTACTTAGTGAGAACTCTCCACTTTACTGGGAGATAGGTGGTCGGGGCTGGTTCTCTGCCTCAGCAACCCTTCTGAGCAGGACTCTCTTCCACTCTTGCTGTCACACCTGGTCCTGGAACTGGAGGGCCAGCAAGAGAGCACGGTAGAGGAGGGAGAGCCTTCTCATGCACCACCCAAGAGGCGAGGCTTTCTGGCAGCAGGAACCAGAATGGGTAGTGGAGAGACCTCAGATGCTGAATACAAGTACATCTTTTGGGAAGATAAAGTCACTCTACAAAGTCTGTGAACTTAGGCCAGGTTGGCCTATAGGTGAAAGGGAAGGATGTTCCAGGTCTCACCTGGTTGCCTAAAAGTCACCGTGATGCTCCTCTATTTAACTGCTTTACTCACAGCCAAAACTGACTGGTTGTTTGGTCTCTGCCCTTTCTTTTTGATGTCTTCTGCTTTTTGTTTTTTGGGTGTTTTGTTTTGTTTTGTTTTGTTTTGTTTTGTTTGAGATGGAGTCTTCCTCTGTCACCAGGGCTGGAGTGCAGTGACACGATCTTGGTTCACGGCAACCTCCACTTCCCAGGTTCAAATGATTCTTCTGCCTCACCCTCCCGAGTAGCTAGGATTAGAGGCAAGTGTCAATGCGCCCAGCTCATTGTCGTATTTTTATTAGAGATGGGGTTTCACCATATTGGCCAGGCTGGTGTCGAACTCTTAACCTTGAATGATGTCCCCACTTCGGCCTCCTAAAGTGCTGGGATTACAGGCACGAGTCACTGTGCTGGGCCAATGGGTTCTGTTTTTATAAGAATCTTGAATAATATCTCGTGTTCCTCATCAGCCTTTATGTAAACATCAGCTACAAAGTGGGGGTTTGTTAGAGGCTCCACTGCTCCATTCAGAGCAGCTACAGTATAAACAACTCTAGGTTTTCCAGGCAGATCTCTTCAACGTCCCATTTTCCCTTGAAGCTAAGACTCTTGTCTTATATTAGCACAGTGATCAGGGGATATGAATAACTTCCAAGGAGTAGGACTCCAAGGTCATGGGGAAGAATACCCTACTCTCTGCTATGAGTAAAACTTACAGTAAGAAACAAAATAAATGTTTCCTCGGGCCCAAAGCTATTACATTGAGCATCAAGTCTCTGGTCAGGAGGAGAGCAGGTTATGCAAAAACCAAGATAAACAGAAGATGTTCTTCACCCTTCCTTCAGGCAATGGGAGGCTTATTCTAACTGTTAATGGAAATTCTTGGCTCAGCATGGACCTAAACAAAAAGGCCTGATACAAGGCACTTCACTCTCATTTCAACTGTGTCCTGCATATATCTCCTCGTCTTTTCATCCCACACATCCTCATTCTCATGTCCCAACCCCAGTCAGTGTAACTGCAGATCTTCCTGTTCTCTGCTGCAGAAAATTCAGCTGACCACACAAATCAAGTGTCTACCTAAACTGTGTGTCTTCGTCAGGGATCTCCAGAGAAACAGAACCAAAATAATGTGTATGTATAGAGAGATTGTTTTCAAGTAAATGCCTCATGTGACTAAGGAGTTAGCAAATCAAAAATCTCCAGGATGGGCCATCATACTGGAGGCCCAGGGAAGAGTCAAACTTGCAGTTCAAGGCTGGAGCCTGTCTGCTGGCAGAATTCTCTCTTGCCCAGGGAAGGTCAACCTTTTCCCTTTTCAAGCCTTCAGTGGATTGGATGAGGACCACCGACATTAAACAAGACAATCTACTTCACGGAAAGTCCACCAAGTTAAATCTTAATCACATCCAATAAGACAACCTTACATAAATACCCAGAATCATGTATGACCAAATATCTGGTCCACTGCAAACCAATGAAGTTGACACATAAAATTAACCATCACACTGGTCCTTCAGTTTTACTGAGCAATCTTCTAAGTCTCTGTATTTCAGTCTTGCTCCAGTTCTTTAGAAGGACTTCAACAATATCGTAGTTCTATCATATTCTATATCACGTTTTTCATAGATTAAATGCTTGAAATTGTCTTTTTGTTGTTTTTTTTTAACAAGACAGACTCTCACTCTGTTACCCAGGCTGGAGTACAGTGGTGTGATCTCAGCCAACTCCAACCTCTGCCTCTCAGGTTTCAGCGATTCTCATGCCTTGGCCTCCCAAGTAGCTGGTACTACAGGCATATGCAACCACGCCCAGCTAATTTTTTATACTTGTAGCAGTAACAGGGTTTCATCATGTTGTCCAGGCTGGTAGCAAACTCCCAATCTCAGGTGATGCACTCACCTTGGCCTCCCAAACTGCTGGGATTACAGGTTTGAGCCCCCACACCCAGCCTTGCTTCTGAAGCTTTTGATCCATCTTACATCTATGTGTAAAAGTAATCTGATAGTGGTTTTGCTTATATTTATTTTGATAAACTTCTATAATTATGTAATTGGTATTACTATAATTTGAGTATGTCCTCCAAAAGTTCATGTTGAAACTGAATCCTCAATATAACACTATTAAAACTTAGGGTCTTTAAGAGCTGATGGGGTTTGAGGACTCTATGCCCCCGAATGGATTAACCCATTCATGAACTAACATGTTAGTAGATTGTCACAAGAGTGAGTCTGCTGTGAGTCTGTTGTAAAAGCCAGTTCCTCTCAGTGTGTCCAGACTCACCATGTGATGCACTGTACCACTGAGGACAGCAGAGACTCCTTATCAGCAAGAAGACCCTCACCAGATGCAGCCTCTAAACCTCAGACTTACCAGCCTTCAGAGTTGTAAGAAAAAAGTGTATTTTCTTTATAAGTTACCCAGTCTTAGGCATTCAGTGATGGAAACGATATACATATATATATATATATGACAGCTACCATCTTAGGATCAAGGAAATATGGCAATATTGGTTAATATCCATTCATTGTCACCATTGTGTTAGGCATCACACCAATTCCTTTCCCTACTACACATGAGGTAGGAAAGAGACAATTATCTAGATTTGAGAGGTGAAGAAATGGAGGCCTGGTACATGGAAACTCATCCTTTCATCTTCGGTACACCTGATGTTGCATAAGAAACAATAGTAAACAGAAAATGAAGACCTCTCCCAGTGGACAAAGGAGCCAGTGACCAACCCTAAGAACACGGCAATGTTCAATAATTCAAAACAGCAGTTTTTAGGAAACTCAGCAAACTTTGTGATGACACAGAAAAGTAATTCAGAAATCTATCAGAAAAATTTAGCAAGGAGATCAATATAGTTTTCTAAAAATCAAACAGAAATCCTGGAACTGAGAAATAAACTCCCTGGCAGAAAACTCTCAGACTCTCAATAACAGAATTGATCAAGTAAAAAAAATTCAGTAAGCTCAATGCAGGTTATTTGAAATACAAAGTAAGAGCAGAAAAAAAGGGAAAAAGAATGAAGAATACCAATTAAATATAGAAAGTACCTCAAAAGAGCAAATCTAAAAGTCATTGACCTTCAAAAGGGAGCTGAGAGAGGGCAAGGGCTACAAAACTTAAATAAATAATAAGAAAGAAAACTTTCCCAATGTAGAGGAAGATATAAATATCTAGGTACAGGAAGGTCAAAGATCATCAAACAGATTCAACACAAAGAAGACTATCTAAGGCACCTAGTCATTAAACTCTCAAAGGACAGAGAGGATTCTAAAAGCAGCAAGAAGAAACAAGCAAATTACATGTAAAGGGGCTCCAATTCTTCTGGCTACAAACTTCTCAGTGGAAATCCTACAGACCAACAAGGAGAGGGATGATATGCTCAAAGTGCTGGGGGGCAGGTTGAGGAAAAAATCTTTCCACCGAGAATACTGTACCCAGCAAAGCTATCTTTCATACACTGAGTAGAAATAAAATTGTGCCTGACAAACAAAAACTGAGGAAATTCATTACCAGACCTGTCTGTCTTAATACAAAATTATAAGAGGAAATTCTTTAGTCTTTAAGAAAAGGATGCCAACATGCCATAAAAAAAATCTGAAGGTGTAAAACTAATTGGTAAAAGTACACAGACAATTTTAGAATACTGTAATACTATAATTGTGGTCTGTAGATCTCTCATATCTCTAGTATGAATACTTATAGACAAATCTATCGAAAATAATAAAATAATTTGTTAAGAGATAGGCAATATAAAAAGACATACATTGAGACCAAAAAACGTCTAAATGTTGAGGGGGAGGGAGTTAAAGTATAGAGTTTTTTAGGTTTTTCTCTCTTTGTTAGTTTCTTCTACTTTCTTTGTGATCAAAGTTAAGTTGTCATTTGTTCAAAATAACTTCTTATACACATTTCATAATCTCCACAGTAACCCCAGAGCAGAAGCCTATAATGCATACACTTCTTTCTTGTTTTTTGAGACAAGAGTCTCACTCTGTCACCCAGGCTGGAGTGCAGTGGCATGATCTCAGCTCACTGCAAGCTCCACCTCCCAGGTTCTGGCCATTCTCCTGCCTCAGCCTCCCAAGCAGCTGGAACTACAGGTGTCCGCCACCACCCCCAGCTAATTTTTTGTATTTTTAGTAGAGATGGGGCATCACCGTGTTAGCCAGCTTGGTCTCGATGTCCTGACCTCGTGATCCACCAGCCTTGGTCTCCCAAAGTGGTGTGATTACAGGTGTGAGCCAGTGCGCCCAGCCTGGAATACACTTTTTTTAAAGCAAAGAAGTAAAGCACTACCAGAGAAAATCATTTAACTACTAAGGAGGAAAGTTATGAAAGAAGAAAGAAAAGGAAGAGATGAGTTACAAAACAACCAGAAAACAAGTAACAAAATGGCAATAGTAAGTTCTTACCTATCAATAATAACATTAAATATAAACTAAATTCTTCAATTTATAGACATACATTGGCTGAATGGATTGAAAATCAAGATCCAACTAGATGCTCCCTACAAGAAAATTACTTCATCTATAAAGACACAGATAGATTGAAACTGAAGGAATGAAAAAAGATATTCCATGCAAATGGAAACCAAAAGAGAGCAAATGTAGACATATTTCTATCAGACAAAATAGAATTCGACTCAAAAATTACAAAAAGAAGCAAACAAGATCATTACATAATGATATAGTGCTCAATTTAGCAAAAGGTTATAAAAATTTAAAGAGCTTTCAAATGCAAATATTAATGGATCTAAAGAGATAAGCTGCAATACAATAATAGTAGAAAACTCCAACAACTCACTTTCAGTAAGGAACTGATCATTTAAACGAAAATTAACAAAACCAAACATCAGAGTTAAACTACACTCTAGCCCAAATGGACCTAACTGACATTGACAGAATATTTCATCCAACTGATGCAGACTATATTCTTCTCATCAGCACATGGAACATTCTCCAGAACAGATCGTATGTTAGTCCACAAAACAACTCTCAACAAATTTTTGAGCCAAAACTGTATCGAGTATATCAAAATTATATCAAGTATTCTGACCACAGTGGAATACAATTTGTAATCAATGATAAGAGGAAATTTGGTAACTGTACAGACAGATGGAATTAAGCAACATGTTCCTGAATGAACAATGGGTCAATAAAAAAATAAGAAGGAAATTTAAAGATTGCTTGAAACAAATGAAATTAGAAACAGAACATAACAAAACCCATATTCAAGCCATACCTACTCTTAGGTGGTCACTAGTAAAATGACACAAAGAGTTTGAGTGGGACAGAGAGATTGCAGACTTCAAAGAAAGGGACAGAATGTCAAGTGGGTTTTCACCATTCTTGACCAAAACATCTCAAGGGCCAGACACTGCTGTGACCACCAACACCAATCGCAAATGCCCAGAGCCCAGGAGAAGGGAGCAGGTGTTTCCCACGTCCACCCCATGAGATTCTGAGGAGGTCTCAGCCCCAGACTGAGGCTCTGTCTGTGTGAAGAGGCGGTTCAGGTGTCCAGGCACCGCACTGAAACACTGCACAGCTGGGGAACCCAACACAGATTCCAGGGAGGACACAGGCATTCTGACAGACAAATGATCCCGCCCTTCCCGTTGTTTAGATGGTGAAGGAAACACACAGAACTTCAGATTGTGAAGGCCAGGAACCTCCCTTGGTTTCTAGTAACCACCACTGCTTCAAAGTCCTGAGGCCCCTGAACTAATGTTCCATATTGTTCCAAATTGTGGGCTGGGTCAGGTGGACTCTATCAAGAGGGCATCTGCATTTCACCCAGAAATACACCTGGCTCATTTCCCAGACCTGGGGTCTCTCCTAAAATTTCACTTTGTCACTGACATCTTTCCTGATTTCTCAATTTTAAATTGCAGCAACTTTCCTGAGCAGTCTCCATCCCACTTGTTCTCTTTATTTTTAACTGTAGAATTGTAACGGTCTCATATTCTGTACACTTCACTTACTCTCTGTAACATTTCCCTCTCTACTCTAGAAGGGAAGTTGCATGTTTTGCTCATTATTGGACCACAGTGTTCAGATGACTGCCTAGCACATAGTAACAGATCAATAAATTAATTATGATAAAATTAATTATATTCAATATCACATAATGATATAAAATTAGATCATTATTAATAAACTGCATAGGAAAAAATGAAAACTACAGCAGCAATGCAGTCCACATATCAGGTTTCTGTGACAGCATGGGGGAAAAAAAGCCAATTAAAAACATTGAAGCCTGAAATACAGTAAAATATCTTTGGGAAAATGTGGCTTCATGAAGCAATAGGAGTTTAGAAGAAAGAAATAGACTATTTTGGTTTTGAGTGCAAGAAAATGCTTCATGGTGAAACACAGAGGTATTTAAAACGTGGGTAGATTAAAAGAAGGGGTAGAGTACAATGTTCGGTGGAGAGAATAATATCAGGGCAAGAAATATGCAAGGTCAGGTCGACCTCCACTGAATTCAGAGGAATGGATGTTGCCAGAGAGAAGGATGGAGTAGAATTCAGGCTCATGTGCTGACAAGCATCCATCAATCCAAGGGAAAGGGTCACATGAGGATGGAGCCTCCCTGCTCCTCTGTGTGGATAAAGGCACACTGGGAGCACCACATGTGGCTTCTGCTACTGTAGTCTCGGGTGAGTAATGGCAGCTGCAAACTCTAGGACAGAGAATTCAGGGAGAGGTGTGAGGGTCTCCAAACAACCAGGGCCACCTGCTCGGCCTCAAATAACACCTAGAACTGTTCACTGAGATGCACTAACACTCTACGTTCACTGATGATATACAAGGGATTTTCTACCTTGAACCACTCGTGTGGCAGAACAATGAATAAC
Organism: Mandrillus leucophaeus; assembly: GCF_000951045.1. Classification (NCBI taxonomy): domain Eukaryota; kingdom Metazoa; phylum Chordata; class Mammalia; order Primates; family Cercopithecidae; genus Mandrillus; species Mandrillus leucophaeus. The sequence goes on from NW_012105309.1 coordinate 394,778, forward strand.
GAATAAGTCAGATGCCTTATCCCTGTAAATGCAATTACCCAAGAGGGCAGCAGCCCTCTCTCTGTGGGAGGATGGGAGCCTTACTCCAACAAGCACAAATGTGCAAACACAGATGGCCCAATCACACTAGCCAACTTCCCTCCTAAAGACCTCCAGAACCATCCAACCAGCTCCCCCCAAGGCTTAAATTCTCCTGCCTTTGGCTTGAGGTAAGTTGAGTCCAAGGGCTCTTCCTATTACAGCGTTTTGACTCCTATTGCAACAGTCTTCAATAAACGTTTTCTTGACATTTCTTGGAAGTCCTGCTGAAATTTTTCTTTTACAAGAAAAGTATAGAGTTGTTTTTTCTGTGTCTCTGTTTGTTCTGAACTCCGCTTACAAACAAAACCAGAATGTAAGCGATGAGAAAAGTACTCGTTTCCTTTTCTGAAGTTCTATATTTCTTCCTTTGCCACTAAAAGCCAAATATCTCAATTAAAAAAAAAAAAAAAAAAACTCAGGGAAAGAGTTCATTCTAATATTTCCTGGCAGATCACCCTCCCAACCTCTCAGTGCGTTGTCCTCCTGGATGAGAGTGATCCCCCTTCCTCTTTGCCCCAGCCCTCCACCCATGGCCACCCACTAACTGCTGCCACCACCTGAAATTCCTTCAGCTCTGAACATCAACTATGAAGGTCCCCATCCCTGACTCACCCACTGTCCTTCCAGCCTCTCTCGTAGCCGTCCCTCCTTCCCTGCTGATCAACATCAACAAGGCTTTTCTCCCCCGGGGCTGTGCATGGGAATCCCCAGGAAGCCAGATGCCCAAGCTGCCCCTGGGACACCTGTCATCTGCTCTCATCTCCTGTCCTTGCGCACTGTACCGTCTTTGCCTCTCAGATTCTCTGAGTTTGGTATTTTTGAAGTTTTTCAGACATCTTAGTGGGGTCTTGAACTCAAACGTCAAACCATGACAAGCTGAGTTAACATTTTGACTCCTATTTCTTGGAATTGAGGGGGAATTCTGGCTTTAGGAAATGCTTGATTTAAGGACTCAAAGCATGAGCCACATTGTTGTCTTCCCATTTATTTCTCTTGGTCTTACTTTGGCCTCTCTCCGCAGGTGACAGCCATGTGAATCATGGTCATCTCTCTGTCACCTTCGTAGCTGATCTCCTGGAGAATATCTCTACTTCCTTCCCATTGTTCCAGCCAACACCCAAGTCCCATGGCCGACTCTGAATCTTTCACTGAGGGCGGAGGTTGGCACCACACCTGGGTGCCATACTGTCCCTGCTCCCCAAGGAAGAATTTAAACTAAGAACAGTTGACAGGGGATTGGTTGGTCACTAGAAAAAGTCCACAATCCCATTAACCCACCGTGATGGTCTCTGCGTCACACTTTGAAAATAAACTGAGAAGATCCATCAATATTTTAGAGAAGCAAAAAGTTGACATGCAAAAAGTGCTCAAGTCCAACTTCTCTCCATGACAATGAGAACTTCTCTCCCTGTTCACCTGCTGCTTTGTAAAAAGCCACCACAAAATTTAGAGGATTGAAACAGCATCATCAGGTCCTCACTCACGCATTTGCAACTGGGGCCTGGCTCCCTCCAGGGGCATCAGAGAAGAGGTTCTGCTGGGATCTGAAGACCTCAGGGCTGAGACACTCCTGCACAGGGGCTGGCGGTGCTGGCTCAGCTGACAGCTCCGGCAAGACTGAGGGAAGGGACTGTGTGACATGCTGGGGTCGGATCATGCTGGCTCATGGGAGAGGAGTTTTTGTGAAATTATTGTTAAATCATCCATAGCTGGGAGAATTTTAAGAACAGAAATTTAAAAACACTGCAAATCAGAGGGATTTTTTTTCCCCAGGAAGCCGGTTGCATTCTGTAGCCAGTCCTCGTAGGTAGGCTCAGTTCCTCTCCCTGTGCAACGCTCAGGCCTCCTCCAAGCATGATGCCTGGACTCCAAAGTCACCAGCGCTCTTTGTCTGGGCTGCTAGCAAAATAATGCCATGAACCAAGCTGCTTATAAAAACAGAAATGTGTTTCTCACGGACTGATAAGTCCAAATCAACGTGCCAGGAGATTTGGTGTCATGAGAACTGCCTTTCTGATTCATAGACGGCATCTTCTCACTGTATTCTCACATAGTGAACTCTCTCATCAGAGAGGGAGCTCTTGGGGGCATCTTCTGTAAGGGCGTTAGTGCTACTTATACAGCCTGTGCCCTCCTGACCTTCTTACCTCCCAAAAGCTCCATCTCTTACACTATCGACTAATGATTTAAGATTTTAACGTATGATTTTCAGAAGGACAAAAACATTCAGGTTGTAGCACCATCCAATAGAGAGGAAGTGAAAGATACCAGTTCATCAGGCCCGATCCCAGAAAAACAGCATGGCACTAAGTCAGGTGCATTCAGTTGGTTAAGATGTTACCCAGTGTCGATTGAACAGGAGACAAGTCACCTCCTTTTCTGTGTGAGGAGAGTCAATGATTTAGGGACACATTTTAAACAGCACAAGGGAGTTATTCCCTCACAGGTTTTTGGAAAATTGCTGCAGATGCCAACAGCAGACACATAGAAAACTTGTGAGAGGTGACTGGGAAAGGTGGACAAAGGGCAGGGTCTCGGAGCTCCTGCCTGTCCCAGTTGGATCTGCAGGCCTGGGAGTCACTGTGTGACACAGGCAGCACCAGGACCCTCCCTTCAGGATGGTGGACAAAGGGCTGAGGGGAGGGACAGGACAGAGCTCTCTGAGAAGCTGGGAGGTGGAGGGTCCTCAGAGTTGACCCCCACGCAGCCTCCGCCCTGCCCCATGATAACACACGCTATGTTCCACGACTGTCCTTCCCTACCAGATCAAAACCATGTTCCAGGGCCCTGCCCAAGGTCCACACACTCTGTGTCTGCTGGGGCCACCAGATAGCCTCAACTGTGTGCAAATATCCTTGCTGCTCCTAGAGGCCTCTCTCCTCTTACACCCACACCTGCACCCCCACCCACGGCTTCCCCAGATTATTTACTCCAGCCTAATGGTGTCAACGCACTTATGGGGAGTCAGCTCCAACCTAGTGCAAGCTCACTTCAATATTCTCTGGAAATTCAAATGCATGTGTATGAGAGAACAGTTTCAACCATGTCTACACTGGACGTCTACACTTGTAGAAATTCCTAGAAAAATCTACTGGGGTGGGGGTCATGGATGGCCACAACCTCAGACCACAGTGCCCCAACCCAAGGGGCTGTCAAGAAAAACCACAGCCTCACCAGAACCAGGGGACTCCAAGGAATCCCACCTTCATGGTGAGGTCACTACTAAACCAGCCTCTCCTTACTGCTACAGGGTAGGGACCTCGCCCCACCCCCAGGACTTGGTGCTGGCTTACATCCA
>NW_012105309.1:399701-400801 GCF_000951045.1 Mandrillus leucophaeus
TGGCTTTCAATATTCCTTTGGTCCAGGTAGTTCAGCCTCAGCCACCAGTGTAGGCATCACAGGGTCAATTGTCTTAGGAGTCATGGAGAATTCATAGTTGTTCGCTGCCCGGGGCCTGGCCAAGGCTGACCATAGACAAGGCGTCCCTCTGTGAACTCTTATTTTAATGCCAGCTTCCCAACAAATTTCTCAACTGTTCTTACCAGCAGGTATTTAAACTACTCAATAGAAAGTAACCGTGAAAATTAGGACACCTGTTCCCAAAAGACCCTTAAATAGGGGAAGCCCTTTCCTGCTTGTGCATAGCTGCACATGTAGCAACATGAGCCCTGGGACAGGGGACTGTCCTCTGCCCACTCTGGTGGCCTGGCCTAGCTTAACAATCTGTAAGTAATACAATACAAAACTTAAACTTTCATGTTGCAGTTTCACCCCTGAAGCTGTGTTCTCAATCTGACCCGTGACTATAGGGCCACCCCAGAGGGACCCAGTGAGGGCATATTTTGCCGTGTGGGACCCTTTGCTGCAGGGGGTAGAGGCAATGAGCTCAGTTAATAAACTCAACCAGTTTCCTTCCAAACACACGTGTCCTACTTAACATGTCCAACAGAGACGATCATACTAATAGCTCCTAAAACATTATTTTTTTATTATACTTTAAGTTCTAGAGTACATGTGCACAATGTGCAGGTTTGTTACATATGTATACACATGCCATGTTGGTGTGCTGCACCATCAACTTGTCAGCACCCATCAACTCATCAATTACATCAGGTATAAATCTCAATGCCATCCCTCCTCCCTCCTCCCCACTCCCCACAATAGGCCCCGGTGTATGATATTCCTCTTGCCGGGTCCAAGTGATCTCATTGTTCAATTCCCACCATTGAGTGAGAACATGTGGCATTGGATTTTCTGTTCTTGCGATAGTTTGCTGAGAATGATGGTTTCCAGCTGCATCCATGTCCATATAAAGGACACAAACTCATCCTTATTTATGGCTGCATAGTATTCCATGGTATATATGTGCCACATTTTCTTAATCCAGTCTGTCACTGATGGACATTTGGGTTGATTCCAAGTCTTTGCTATTGTGAATA
>NW_012105309.1:405712-426431 GCF_000951045.1 Mandrillus leucophaeus
AGATACCAGTTCATCAGGCCCGATCCCAGAAAAACAGCATGGCACTAAGTCAGGTGCATTCAGTTGGTTAAGATGTTACCCAGTGTCGATTGAACAGGAGACAAGTCACCTCCTTTTCTGTGTGAGGAGAGTCAATGATTTAGGGACACATTTTAAACAGCACAAGGGAGTTATTCCCTCACAGGTTTTTGGAAAATTGCTGCAGATGCCAACAGCAGACACATAGAAAACTTGTGAGAGGTGACTGGGAAAGGTGGACAAAGGGCAGGGTCTCGGAGCTCCTGCCTGTCCCAGTTGGATCTGCAGGCCTGGGAGTCACTGTGTGACACAGGCAGCACCAGGACCCTCCCTTCAGGATGGTGGACAAAGGGCTGAGGGGAGGGACAGGACAGAGCTCTCTGAGAAGCTGGGAGGTGGAGGGTCCTCAGAGTTGACCCCCACGCAGCCTCCGCCCTGCCCCATGATAACACACGCTATGTTCCACGACTGTCCTTCCCTACCAGATCAAAACCATGTTCCAGGGCCCTGCCCAAGGTCCACACACTCTGTGTCTGCTGGGGCCACCAGATAGCCTCAACTGTGTGCAAATATCCTTGCTGCTCCTAGAGGCCTCTCTCCTCTTACACCCACACCTGCACCCCCACCCACGGCTTCCCCAGATTATTTACTCCAGCCTAATGGTGTCAACGCACTTATGGGGAGTCAGCTCCAACCTAGTGCAAGCTCACTTCAATATTCTCTGGAAATTCAAATGCATGTGTATGAGAGAACAGTTTCAACCATGTCTACACTGGACGTCTACACTTGTAGAAATTCCTAGAAAAATCTACTGGGGTGGGGGTCATGGATGGCCACAACCTCAGACCACAGTGCCCCAACCCAAGGGGCTGTCAAGAAAAACCACAGCCTCACCAGAACCAGGGGACTCCAAGGAATCCCACCTTCATGGTGAGGTCACTACTAAACCAGCCTCTCCTTACTGCTACAGGGTAGGGACCTCGCCCCACCCCCAGGACTTGGTGCTGGCTTACATCCAGTACCTGAACCCCCGCTTTGCTGCTCTCTTAGCCCATGCCTTGTTGAGTACCCTGCACGTGACTTCATAGAGTGGTATTTTGCTGGGAACACCATTTGTCTTCATGTAACCCCATTAGCTATACCCTCGTGTACAAGGAAACCATAGGGCCTAGGTCACACCATGAGGATGCCCTACAAGCTATGCAAAAACTATGGACTTGGGAGACCTGTGTGTAACAACACCACATGCAAATCTAACCAGCTCTCCCCATAACAGCTCTCTGATGAGTTACTGAGGAAATGCCTATGGATTGGAGTGTGTTCTGTGTGCAGGAGGCTGGTCCAGGTTTCACTTCTGCAGGACACTGGACGTTTCCCAAACCACCAGACCTTCCCCACGTGCACACACACCCCTCCTCATTTTGCCTCTACATCCACATCCACTGAGCTCTTCAGGCACCTACTAATGCCCTAGAACCTAAAACCATCATCTGGGGCCCAGTTCCCCATATGGCCCGAATTTCTTCCTCTGCTGGGATGAGTCCAGTGCCCACTTCCTCCAGCGGTGGAATTGCTGGGCCTGCTGCAGATCAGGAACTCACTGCTTCCTCAGAGGGGCAGCCGACCCCACTGCTCTGGAACCGCGACCACCCCTAGCGAAGCTTGAGATGCCTCCTCCCTCCTTAAGACTGAGGGAGACGCTTCAACTCTCACTCCACTGTCCCCAGTCCTGCACAGCCCAGTGCCTGCTGCCTTCACACAGAGCTGCAGGGAGGCCCACCCAGCCTGTGGGACCAGCGCTGTGCGACCAGCGCTGTGCATGACCTTCCCAGGGCGGCAGGGGCTGCCCGGCCTGCACACTGGGTTCAGCAACCTCACCATAGGGATTTATTGCCTCAGGAGTGACTGCATTCTTTTCTCATTTCCAGATACCTTATTCCATCTAACTCACTAGGAGAAGGAGGAGGAGGGTGGAAAGTGCTACATTTTAAAATGTGCACTGGTCCCCCTAGGACTCCCCCTCAAATAACCCAGGGAGGACCATACCAGCTCAAACCTGGTTATCCCAAACACAAAGTAATCATCCCACTCATGCCGAGTGTATGGTGGCCAGTAAGCCTGCCCAGAACTGGCTTTGGAACAAGGTATTTGAGCACACAGCACCAGTCTTGCTGCCCCCTTGGTCCCCTCCCTTGTGGGACCTCTGAGACACATTAGGTCTCACCTAAAAATCTCAGGATTTCTAGGCCCAAACAGTCCTAGCAAATTGTTTAGCCTGAACTCTCTAAGGTCCAGCAAAGAGGCGAGTGTTCCCTCTAAGAAACCACCTGTGGTACGTACATCCTTAATTCCGGAAACTCCAACAAACCTGCCCTGCTTAGCAACACAAACCGAGTTGGTCCTCATCTCACCGGGCATTCTCCAACACACCTGTTTGTCCAAACCGTTTTGACTTGTTTCTATGCTTAGACCCCAGGTTCCAAGGAGGCTGGTTCAGGCCAGATTCCAAATCCTCGTCTGTGTGTGGGTGGCATTCTTAGCCTAGTCTCCTTACGGAGTAGATACTACGATACACAGGCCAGGCTGTCCCAGTGGCTTTCAATATTCCTTTGGTCCAGGTAGTTCAGCCTCAGCCACCAGTGTAGGCATCACAGGGTCAATTGTCTTAGGAGTCATGGAGAATTCATAGTTGTTCGCTGCCCGGGGCCTGGCCAAGGCTGACCATAGACAAGGCGTCCCTCTGTGAACTCTTATTTTAATGCCAGCTTCCCAACAAATTTCTCAACTGTTCTTACCAGCAGGTATTTAAACTACTCAATAGAAAGTAACCGTGAAAATTAGGACACCTGTTCCCAAAAGACCCTTAAATAGGGGAAGCCCTTTCCTGCTTGTGCATAGCTGCACATGTAGCAACATGAGCCCTGGGACAGGGGACTGTCCTCTGCCCACTCTGGTGGCCTGGCCTAGCTTAACAATCTGTAAGTAATACAATACAAAACTTAAACTTTCATGTTGCAGTTTCACCCCTGAAGCTGTGTTCTCAATCTGACCCGTGACTATAGGGCCACCCCAGAGGGACCCAGTGAGGGCATATTTTGCCGTGTGGGACCCTTTGCTGCAGGGGGTAGAGGCAATGAGCTCAGTTAATAAACTCAACCAGTTTCCTTCCAAACACACGTGTCCTACTTAACATGTCCAACAGAGACGATCATACTAATAGCTCCTAAAACATTATTTTTTTATTATACTTTAAGTTCTAGAGTACATGTGCACAATGTGCAGGTTTGTTACATATGTATACACATGCCATGTTGGTGTGCTGCACCATCAACTTGTCAGCACCCATCAACTCATCAATTACATCAGGTATAAATCTCAATGCCATCCCTCCTCCCTCCTCCCCACTCCCCACAATAGGCCCCGGTGTATGATATTCCTCTTGCCGGGTCCAAGTGATCTCATTGTTCAGTTCCCACCCATGAGTGAGAACATGTGGTGTTTGGTTTTCTGTTCTAGCGATAGTTTGCTGAGAATGATGGTTTCCAGCTGCATCCATGTCCCTATAAAGGACACGAACTCATCCTTTTTTATGGCTGCATAGTATTCCATGGTATATATGTGCCACATTTTCTTAATCCAGTCTGTCACTGATGGACATTTGGGTTGATTCCAAGTCTTTGCTATTGTGAATAATGCCGCAATGAACATACGTGTGCATATGTCTCTACAGCAGCATGATTTATAATCCTCTTGGTATATACCCAGTAATGGGATGGCTGGGTCATATGGTATTTCTAGTTCTAGATCCTTGAGGAATCACCATACTGCTAAAACATTATTTTATTTTGAGGAAAGTCTACTCATGTTCTTATTTTTTATGTATTATTTATTTATTTAAAGAGATGGGATCTCACTATGTTGCTGAAGCTGGTCTCCAACTCCTGGGCTCAAGTAATCTTTCTGCTTTGGCCTTTGAAAGCACTGAGATTGCCTGTGTGAGCATCCTTCCAGCTAATTGGCCCGTTTATTATTCAGATTAATTGTTTTTTGCTATTGAGTTGTTTGACCTCCTTGTGTATTCGGGTATTTACCCCTTCTACTATGTAAGGTTTGCAAATATTTTCTCTCATGTTCTGGGTTGCCTTTTCATTTAGTTGATGGTTTCCTTTGCTGTGCAGGTGCTTTAGCATTCAGTGCAGCCCCGTTTGTCTATCTCCATTTTATTGCCTGTGCCTTTGATATCAGTGCCAAGAGATAATTGCCCAGATTAATGTCAAAAAACTTTATCCCTAATGTTCTTCTAGTGGTTTATGGTTTCAGATTTTATGTTTAGGTCTTCAATCCATTGAGCTGATTTTTGTATGTGGTTTAGGAAAAAAGACCACGTATACACATATCTCAAATTCTAAGGTAGTATACATTGGATGCATACAATGTGTAATTGACCCATGTATGTAAATAGAGCTGAAAATAATAAGCGTATTTTTATCTTTCAATCAATTCTATCTCTATCTCACTGAACTTGTTTCACTTATAGCCTGATGAGGTTGCTGTCCTCTCTACCAGCTCCTATAGGAGACAGCTCATCCCTAACCTCAAACACCCCTTCATGAGGGTGGTAATGCCCTTGAATCCTGCAATGAATTAGATCTCTACTCCAGTGGAATTCAGGTCTGTTATGAGGGTCTGGATCTCTGAAGAGAAGAGGGCTCATTTTTAGAAAATAAGAGACATTTATTCCCTGAAATTACTGAATTAAAGCACTGTTTCTATTTTTTGCAATATTAAAAATAAATATCTAAGCAGGTAAAAATGGAAAAAATGGTAGGATCCTTATCATCACCATGAGTTCCAACCTAGCACAGACACTAAACGTAGAGATTCATGCTAGAAGGAAAGCTGGGAGAGCAAAGGAGCCTCAGAAAGATGTGGAAGCCAATGGATACCTGCACCCTCTCCAACGAAATGCCCGCCTCCTCTCACCGCAGCATCCATCTCTGAGCCTTCTCACAGCAGAGCTATAAATCCAGGCTGGCTCCTCCATCCCCACACATTTGCTCCCGCTCTCCCTCCTCTCCTCCAGGTGACCACAGGGATGAGGACCCTCATCCTCCTTGCTGCCATTCTCCTGGTGGCCCTCCAGACCTGGGCAGAGCCGCTCCAGGCAAGAGCTGATGAGACGCCAGCCCAGGAGCAGCCTCCAGCAGGTGACCAGGATGTGGTCATTTACTTTTCAGGAGATGACAGCTCCTCTCTTCAGGTTCCAGGTGAGAGACACCAGCATGCAGAGCTACAGACTAGAGGGAAGGACGGGAGACAGGCTCTGGAATTGGGTCTCAGTGGTAGATGTCACTTAGGTGACTTTACTTAACATCTCTGGTCCTGGATGTTCTCATTTCTAAATGGAATAGAGATCCAAATAAATCTAAGAGATTTTTCTTTCTCCAAAAACATGATTCCAAGATATGACTGTGAAATTCACTAGGTTTAAGATATAAGGGAGATGCTACCTAGTTCCTTCTGGATCCAGACAAATAAGTCTAAGTATATAGAAAATATTTCACCGTGTCTATGTAGGAGGTTTTAGAACCTGGAGAGGAGCCTAAGAGTGTGTTCAGGTGTGTGTGTGATGGGGCAGGAGGGCAAAAAAGTGAAGCCAAGGAGAATGAGTCTTGAATCCTGCGTGACCATCACTGCTCTGTGTATTTATTCCTATTGACTGAGATTGTTTCTGCTACCGGCTGCAATACAGCCAACATCACTCATCAGCCAACAGGTGACTTCTCCAAGATTCCCTTTACCACCCACTGCTGACCCCATACTCACTTTCCGACACTCTCTCTGGGTCCCCAGGCTCAACGAAGGGCTTGATCTGCCATTGCAGAGTATTCTACTGCCTTTTTGGAGAACATCTTGGTGGGACCTGCTTCATCCATGGTGAACACGACCCAGTCTACTGCTATTAAGCTTGCAGACTGGAGAGAAACAGTTCATAATTTGTTTTGAGCATTAAAGGGAATTGTTATTTCTATACCTTGTCCTCAATTTCCTGTTCTCATTCCAAATAAATACTTGGTAACATGATTTCCAGGTTTTTTCTTCTATGTTGTTTTTAAGGTAGAGTCCCACTCTGTCGCCCAGGCTGGAGTGCAATGGCAGGACCTCGGCTCACTGCAAGCTTTGCCTCCCAGGCTCAAGCAATTCTCTTGCCTCAGCCTCCTAAGTAGCTGGGATTCCAGGCACCCGCCACTATGCCCAGCTAATTTTGGATTTTTAGTAGAGATGGTGTTTCTCCATGTTGGCCAGGATGGTCTTGATCTGCTGACCTCGTGACCCACCCACCTTGGCCTCCCAAAGTGCTGGGATTATAGGCTTGAGCCACCGTGCCTGGCCAATCTAATAAAATAAAGATCCAAATTCTAGGAACTTCAAGGAAGAATTCGGTTTCAGACACAGATGTATATGAAAGGTCAAATGATGCCCCTAATCTCTCCATCCGCTGCTCTGTCTTTTCACTCTGCCTCGTTTTCACTGGATCCACACTCAAAGAACTCCGGTGTGCTGGGCAGACAATCAGTGCCAGCTTAAAGTTGATGCAGTCAACAAATCATTCCTTCTAAGGAAAAACCATCATGCTGTTTCCAAAAGTGTAGGAGTTTTACACAACCAACCTGGATCACACGTCTGCCTTTTAAGGTTAGGGGTTATATCAATTCTGTTGAAACAACTTTGATTAAGGTTGGAATGGGTTGCAGGAGTTTGAGAATAGACTGGGCAACATGGTGAAATCCCGTCTATACAAAAACATACAAAAAATTAGCTGGGCATGGTGGCACACACCCGTGGTTCAAGCTATCAGGGAGGCTGAGGTGGGAGGATTGCTTGAGCCTGGAATGTTGTGGCTGCAGCGAGCTGAGATTGCACCACTGAAATCCAGCCTGGGCAACAGAGTGAGACACTCCAGCCTGGGCAACAGACTGAGACCCTGTCTCAAAAAAAAAAAAGAAATTTTTTTGAAGGTTGGAATGGGTTGTTAAGAAAGCTGTAATGAGTCAAACAAAGAGCCCAGGAGCACCACACTCTGACAGACTCATTATCAGGACCTTCCAGGAGGAACAGCAACAGCAACACCCTCTTAACCCCTCAGAGTTTGTGCCGGGATGGTCATGCCTCCCACGCCAGGCTGTCTCCAACTGCTGCTCATCTTAATATCTCACTCTTGGGGCCTGTGTCCTTTTGAGCTTGTCTTTTTCTTCCTTTCCAAGAGGACATGGTCACTGCCTAAACCCGGTGCCTCTGAAGGGCCAAGCTGACATCTTGTTGAGGTATAATGTGACTCTTCCTCCTGTCCCCCTCTGTTACCTTCCCCAGATTCCAACTGGCCCTTCAACATTTATCCAATATGTCCTGCAAATGGCCTATCAACCCCTGACCACAAGACCCTGGGGTCTAGCATGAGTGCCAGCTCCTTATTTTACTTGGAATATAGCAGTTTCAGTTTGTGATTCCACGACACATATTTGGAATAAGAATATGTCTGTTTGAGCCAAGGCTACTCTTACCAGGTGGGCTCTGGTAGAATGCCTTAAGAAGTCCTGGAGTGACAGAGAGACCACTGTTTGCAAAGAGACAGAATTTCAAGTGGGTTATTTACAATTCTTGACCAAAATAATTCAATGGGCCCAGATACTGCTGTGACCACCAACACCAACAACAAATGCCCAGACCCCAGGAGAAGGGAGCTGGTGTTCTCCACGCTCACCCCATGCAGATTCTAAGCAGGTCTCAGACCCAGACCGAGGCTCTGCCTGTCTGAAGAGGCAGCTGCAGACAGTCTGAGGGTCCAGGCAACCCACTGAGACACTGCTCGGCTGGGGAACCCAATACAGATCCCAGGGAGGACAGAGTGGGTCTGTGTCCAACAAAGAAATGGCTCCAGGCCGGGCGTGGTGGCTCATGGCAGAAATCCCAGCACACTGGGAGGCCGAGGTGGGCGGATCACCTGAGGTCAGGAGTTTAAGACCAGCCTGGCCAACATAGTGAAACCCCATCTCTACTAAAAATAAAAAAATAGCCAAGCATGGTGGTGTGTGCCTGTAATCCCAGCTACTCGGGAAGCTGAGGCAAGAGAACCGCTTGAATCTGGGAGGCGGAGGTTGTAGTGAACCGAGATGGCGCCATTGCACTCCAGCCTGGGGGACAGAGTGGGATTCCCTCTCAACAACAACCACAACGAAAAAAAAAAAAAAAAAAGAATTTGCTGGATACCGCTATTCAGTGGTGTACTTATGCAGGTCCCTCGGGGTAAGTTTATAAGGGGCAGGAGCGCCCCCTACTGTCCCTAACATGCTACTGTAGCGCTGCAGGCCCATCTTTCTGTAAGGGCAGGTTCTCCTTGCCTGGGAATACACTGTGGGCACTGCTAGGTCGCCCTCTGATGACTGAGGACATCTCAAGGTGGAAACATACTGAAGCTACTGAGGAGAAAAAGGACAAACAGCCCTTGGCACAAACAGATTGCACTTCAGTGAAAATGCTCTGGCTTCGATGTGGGGTGGGGTGAACGAGAGAAGGGCGCTGAGCAGAGAGAAGGTCCTCATGACCACCGGTCATCACAGGGGACGGTGGTTAATTCTCACGAGGCTGCAGGATCCTGATGGCTAATGAGGGAGAATCATACCCATCCTGTGTTTGCATTTGTTCACTGAAAGCTGGACCCAAGAGTAACGGGCTTTGCCGAATAGGGCTTGGACGTTTGTACATATGTGAGTATGGAGGCTGGGAGGAGAGGGGAGAGAGGAAAACAAACCATTTGAAGTTCCCTTATTGTCTCCAAAGCCCTCTGATGTTCTTCTTATTCCAGGTCTGCCATCTATTTGCTTGATGCCTCTGATGACTTCATGAGACGTGATACAGATCCTGATAAGATTCCCTGCTTCCCGTCTGTCTGTATGTTTACCAACCACCATGTGAACTAACCTGTGATATCTCCTATTCCATCTGGAGTAAGCCGGGGCCACTTCTTATTTCCCAAGGTAGATCAGACAATTCCAGAATTCCCCTTTAAGTCAAGACTAGGAAATCAAGACCACTTATCCTTAGAAGAATCTTGTCCTCTTAGATAGATCAGGGTGGCTGAGTAATAGCTCCCGGGTAGGATTGCCAGGTGATAGGGGAATTGCTGTCCTCCCCTTGAACAAGTGGGGAAAGTGGTATGGACAGCTTTAATTCACCATGAACAAGCACAATTTGCTGGGCACAGTGGCTCATACCTTTAAACCCAGCAGTTTGGGAGGCCGAGGCGGGTGGATCAGTTGAGGTCAGGAATTTGAGACCAGCCTGGCCAACACGGTGAAACTTTGTCTCTACTGAACATACAAAAATAAGCCGAGTGTGGTGGCGTGCAACTGTAATCCCAGCTACTTGGGAGGCTAAGGCAGGAGAATCGCTTGAACCCAGGAGGTAGAGGTTGCAGTGAGCTGAGATCATGCTACTGCACTCCAGCCTGAGAGACAGAGCAAGACTCTGTCTCAAAAAAAAATATTGGGGTGAAGGAGGCAGGTTTAATTGGAATCCTGGGCCTTGGTTAAAAGGCCACCTCACACTGGATAAATGATTGCCAAGATCAAGTAAATACAAAACAAATGCAATTACACACACAATGCACATCTCTGGAAATGGCTGAAAAGTTTCAGAATTCTTTCACTCCGCACAGACCTCAGCAATGGGATTTAACAGAAAGCGTTTACGTCCATTGCTTTTCGAAGGACCTGGGAGAAAGAGTCTCTATCCTGAGCGACAATGATCTATGAGCAGTAAACCTCCCCGAGGTCCACAGCGGTCTCAGTAAAACACTATTGCTGGGACCCACTCCACAGAGTGTCTGATTCAGCAGGTCTAGGGTGGGATCCCGGAGTTGCTATGGCTACCATGTTCCCAGGTGACGCAGGTGCTTCTGGTTCAGAGCTCTGGCTTTGAGAACACCTGCTGTGCTGTGGGAAACGGCATTGCTCTCCCATGGCTCCCAACATCACACCTCAGGGATCCTTGACCTGTTGGTTTCAGAAACCTTCCTCATACTCTGTTTTATTCACCCACTCCACAGCCATAACATCAATCTTCTTATCACTTGGAGATACTGTCATCTTAAAAATGCAGATTCCAGCGTCCTACCCTGCTTCATCCCCACCCCTCAATCTTTCTGACTCAGCCACTCCCACATTGTCACTCAATGTCGTCAACACCTCCATTCTCTAGGAACACCACTATTTCCCAATCAGTTGTCCAAACTCTTTTAATTCTTTCACATCCAGCCCTGGTCTATGTTCCATCACTTAATCACTATTGAATGAGGACCTCGTTCTTTTCCCCCTACTCTCTGATCTCTCTGGGCAAATGCCAAATACTAAGCCCACATCAATTTTATATTGTTCTCACCTTCACCTTGATGCTGAGAAAAAGTTCCAACCACGGAAATCCAATTAAAACACAACTGAGTTCTCTGCCCTGCCTAGAAATCTTCCAAAAATCCTTACGTTTCCAATCTCAAAAGAGAACAAAATTATGTCACATCATCTACTCTAGAAAATCTCTTTTTAAAAAATCTCCTCACTCTTATGAAATGTGAAATGGGAGAGGCATTTTATAATTGATGATTATGTTTAACTGCAACAACATACACGATAAAAATAAGAGACAGGCCGGACGCGGTGGCTCACACTTGGAATCCCAGCACTTTGGGAGGCTGAGAAGAGTGACAGATCACCTGAGGTCAGGAGTTCAAGACCAGCCTGGCCAACTTGGTGAAACCACGTCTCTACTAGAAATACAAAAACTAGCAGGGCGTGGTGGTGCATGCTGGTAATCCCAGCTACTTGGGGAGGCCGAGGCAGAAAAATTGCTTGAACCCAGGAGGCGGAGGTTGCAGTGAGCCGAGGTCCCGTCTTTCCCCCTTTTAAAATTTGTTTATTTAGTTTTAAGTGTTTAGTCATAAGAGGTGTGAGTATATTCTGGATACATGTCTTCCACGAGATACGTGATTTGTCACTATTTTCTCTCATTCTGTGAGTTGCCTTTTCACTTTCTTGATAGTGTCACTTGAAGCACAAAAGAATTTAATTTTGATAATATCGAATTACCTGTTTTCCTTTGGTTGCTCATGCTTTTGATATTTTGATATCTGAGAATCCATTGCCAAACAGAGGTCATGAAGGCTTGCGGCTACATTGCCTTGTAAAAGTTTTATGCTTTTAGATTTTACATTGTATTTCTAACCCATTTTGAATTAGCTTTTAAATGTACTGTGAGGTAGGGTCCAACTCATTCTGATGAATGTGGCCATCTAGTTTACCCACCATTTGTGGAAAAGAATTTTCTTTACTCCATTGAACGGCCTGGGCACCATTGCAGAAAATCAGTTAATAACCATAGACACATTTTTATTTCTGAACTCTCAATTCTATTCCACTGATCTACATCTATATTTACAGCAGGAACACCCCGTCATGATTACTGCTTCTTCGTAGGATGTTTTGAAAACAGGAAGCTTTTCCTCTTTTTCAAGATGATTTAGCTATTCAGGGATCTTTGCTATTCCATATAAATTTTAGAATCACCTCGTCAGTTTCTAGAAAGAAGTCATTAGGGATTCTGGAATAGACTGAGCTGAATCTGCAGATCAGTTTGGGGAGCACTGATGTCTCACATTAAGCCTTACAATCCATGAGCACAAGATCTCTTTCCAGCTCACTGACATCTCACATTAAGCCTTAAACCCATGAGCATAAGATCTCTTTCCAGTTGTTGAGATATTCTTAAAAAGTTTCAACTTTTTGTGGTGTGGGGAGTATAAGTTTGCACATTTTTGTTAATTCAAATACTAGCTATTTTCCTTTGGATGCTATTTGTAAAAGGAGATTTTAGCTTCACTTTTGAAAAGTTTATTATGAAAGAAAAAATACAATTGATTTTTGTGCACTGGTCTTCTATTTTTCAACCATACTAAACTCCCTTATTACTTCTGATAGTTTTTTAATAAACTTTTTGATTTTCTACATATAAAAGATCATGTTTCTGCAAACAGAGATTATTTTACTTCTTCTTTTCTAACCGGGATGTCATTTAATTTTTTCTTCTTGCCTGACTGCCCTAGAACCTCCAGCACAATGTCGAGTAGAAGTGATGACTTCAGCTATCCTTGGCTAGCTTCTGAGCTCAGTAGGAAAGCATCATTTTTTATTTTTTATTTATGTATTTATTTATTTATTTTTTTAACCATCAAGTATAATGTTAGTTATGGGTTTGTCATTGATGTCCCTGGTGCCAAAAAGTTGGAGACTGGTGCCTTAACAGATGGAGAGAGCTCCCCTGTAACCCCAGTGAGTGTTTTCAGGCCTAATAGTGTCTCATATTTCCCTAACTGTATTCTTATTTCTTCATCTTTTTCCTCTGTTCTCTGGACTGTGTAATCTTTTATCTATCAGTGTACACGTTTCCTAATTCTTGGTTCTGCCAGTTTAAGTATACTATTGAGCAGCCGTTAATAACATTTACATTTCAATTATTCTACTCCTCAATTCCAGAATTTCATGTGTTTCTCTGTAACTTCACTTTATTATATTCTGCCTTTGAAAAGATATTGTCATCAGTTTCCTTTAATTATGTAATAATGGTTTCTTTTAGTTGTTTAGTCACATTTATCATTAATACCTATTTTTTTCTATTAAGTTCTTTATATATTTAGATATTTACCTTTATTACATGAATGGTTTACAAATATTTTCTCTCTTGCTAGGTTGTGTTTTTGCTCAGTTAATTGTTTCCTTTGCTATGCGGATGTTTTATAGTTAAATGAACTCCAATTGTTCACTTTTGCTTTTGTTATCTCTGCCTTTAATGTAATATCAAGAAATAATCTACCAGTTCAATGTTAGGAAGCTTTATCCCTATGCTTTCTACTGGTAAGTTTTATGATTTCAAGACTTATATTTAGGTCTTCAATTAATTCAGAGTTGATTTTTACATACGGTGTGAGATAAGGGTACAAATGTAGATATACATCGAATTATCAGGTTGTGTACTTTCAACAGATATAATTTCTAATTGTCACTCCTCTCAATACAGTTGGGAATAAGAAAACTTTCTTAATCTTATTCAGACCAACTCTTTACCTAGCATCCCACTGAGCTTATTTCCCTGATACCCTGATGAGGCCATTGTCCTCTCCACACTAGCAGCGGCAGGAGACTATGCCTTCGAGAACCTCAAAAGCCTCCTTCACGAGGGTGGAAATGCCCCGGAATCCTGCAATAAATTACTCTCTACACCAGTGGAGTCCAGGTCTGGCCTCAGGGTCTAGACCACCGGAGAACAGCAGGGCTCATCTTCAGAAAATAAGAGGCATTTATTCCCTGAACTTATTGAATAAGGGCACTGTTCCTTTACTCTTTTGGACATTAAGAAGGAAATGTTCCAGCAGATGAGACACAGGAAATTATATCATGGTCCTAATCATCCCTTTTGGCTTAGACCCAGAACAGACACTCAATAAACAGACTTGCTATGATGAAAGCTGGGAGAACAGAGAAGCATCAAAGGGATCTTGATGGCAAAGGCAGCCCTTCCCTTCCCCAATCATATGCTCCACCTCCTCTCACTGCAGCATCTGTCCTAGGCCTTCTCCCAACAGAGCTATAAATCCAGGCTGGCTCCTCACTCCTCACACATCCACTCCTGCTCTCCCTCCTCCAGGTGACCCCAACCATGAAGACCCTCACCCTCCTCGCTGCCATTCTCCTGGTGCCCCTCCAGGCTCGGGCTTGAGCCACTCCAGGCAAGAGCTGACTAGGCTACAGCCCAGGAGCAACCTGGGACAGACGACCAGGACTTTGCCATCTCCTTCACAGGGGACACAAGCTCAGGTTTTAGAGCTTCAGGTGAGAGCCGCCAGCATTACAGAGCTAGGAGCCTAGAGAGGAAAAACCAGGCACCTCTAGAATCAGACTCAACAGCTGGCTCTTTCTCTTAGGTGATCACCTCCCCAGGCCTCAGTTTCCTCGTGTGTATACTGAAAAGACAGAATCAGATGATATTCAATGGACAGTGATCCTCCAAAGATATTTGATTCTGTGAAAAGTCAGTGAAATTCAGTAATCTTATGCTATGCGGAAACACACTGGGGAGTCTCTCTGGAATCAAGGTTGAGAACCCACGTGGAAAGAAACATATTTCTGTTTCTTCGTTAGAGGAATTTCACAAATGGGAATGGACCTAAGGGTGTATTCAACTGTGTGTGTGAAGAAGCAGCATCACATAAAAGTGAGCAAATGAGAATAAGCCTCTAACCCTGCCTGTGAGCAGCACTGCTGTGTACGTTGATTTCTACTGATTGAGCCAATCTTGCTGCTGCTGTGATGTGGCCACTGTGGTGAACGCAATCAGCCCAGTAGGTACCCGCACAGGGATTCTCCTTATTAACCACCTCTGACCCCAGTACTGATGCCTGAGGCTTTCTCTGTGTCTCTAGGCTCAGCGAGGGGCTTGGTCTGCTATTGCAGAATATCAGGCTGTCATTTTTCCAAACACCACTATGGGACTGCACCAATAGTGGGATCTGCTGTCTTTTCTGCTGCCTCTGAACATGGAGCACAGAGGAAAATGTGTTCATCGTTTGCTTTGAGATCTAGAGAACTTTTATTAATCGTTTACCTTGTCTTCAATTTTCTTTTCTTATTCCAAATAAAGTCTTTGTGGCAAGTTCTCCGTGTTTGTACCTGCTTGCTGTTTAATGCACCTCTTAGTCAAGACTCTTTGGGATGCAAGTACCAGAATCCTAAATTCAGCTTTTTAGGCAAAATACAACTCCAAATTCTAAGAACATCAAGGACAAACATTGGCTTCAGACACAAATTGATTTACAAGCACAAATTATGTGGCCGATTTCTCCTTCTACTTCTCAGTCTTTTCACTCTGCCTCATTGCTATTGAATTCACTCAAAGGTAACTCCCATGTGTTAGGAAACACAATCATTGCCAGCTTCCAGTTTACAAAATCATATCATCGCTACTTCTTAGGAAAAAAAAAAAAAACACCATGTTCTTTCCTGAAGTGTTGGAGCTTCATTGAACAGACCCAGATCACACCTCTGGCTTTGAAGACCTGGGGTTGTCACAGCTCTATTGAAAAACATTTAATTGAGATTGGAATGGACAGCTAAGAAAGCTGTAACGGGATGGGTGTGGTGGCTCATACCTGTCATCCCAGCATCAAAGAAATGGTTCCAGACCAGGAGCAGTGGCTCACGCCTGTAATCCCAGAACTTTGGGAGGCCAAGGCGGGTGGATCACCTGCGGTCAGGAGTTCAAGACCAGCCTGGCCAACATGGTGAAACCTCGTCTTTACTAAAAATACAAAAATTAGCCAAGAGTGGTGGCACGTGCCTGTAATCCCAGCTACTTGGGAGGCTGAGGCAGGAGAATCACTTGAATCTGGGAAATGGAGGTTGCTGTGAGCCAAGAGCATGCCATTGCACTCCACCCTGGGTGACAAGAGCAAAACTCAATCAAAAACAACAACAACAACAAACCTGTAATGAGTACAACAAAAAGCATAAGAGCACCTCACTGCAACAGACTCATCACTAATACTTTCTACCCATGCCAGGGAAAATCAAGATTTTCATATTCATAAAGTTGTCTTCACACAAACAAAATGCAGACTCCTCAACTGTATTCTGAAAAATGCACCCTTGAGACAGGAGAATAGGGAAGTAGGGTAATCAAAGGTTAAGGCATAAGGAAAAGAAAACCAGGTGCAGCCAGTTCCAGGCAAGATTAAGCAGAACACCAAATTCTTTTAGCTTAATGAAAACCCTAAATGGGGGGCTTTTGAGCCACTTGCTTGAACCGGCTCCCACTCTGTGGAGTGTCAATAAATCTGTACTTTCGTTACTGCGTTCTCATGTTGCTTTGGTTTGTCTTTCGTTGCTTCCTTCTTTTGTTGTTTTGTTTGTACGTTTTGTTGAATTATTTGTTCAATGGACTAACAACCTGGACAACCCACAGTCAAGATCTTCCATCTGGTAACACTCTCTTGGGTTCCCTTAAAACTGCTGAGGACCTGATTCTACCCGAAAATACAGTTTTAAAGGGGCACCAGGAAAACAGAAGTA
Organism: Mandrillus leucophaeus; assembly: GCF_000951045.1. Taxonomy (NCBI): domain Eukaryota; kingdom Metazoa; phylum Chordata; class Mammalia; order Primates; family Cercopithecidae; genus Mandrillus; species Mandrillus leucophaeus. Next base: position 421,900 of record NW_012105309.1, read on the forward strand.
ATCTAAATTTAAAGCTATCCAAGTAATCTGCGTCCCTGCTGGTGCTGCAGGGCCCTGAGGTTCTGATACCCAGAACGTCCTGCACATCAGCAAGTGAGCAGGAAACCAGATCTGGAGAAAGGGAATGAACCAGGAGCTCAGCGCCCACTGAGATGCTCAGAGCATTTGCCCGGAAGGCCACAGCGCCCCCTGTGGTCCTGCCTCCAACTGCAGCCTCCCCACCAGGCCCAGCACACCTTGGGTATGTACCTTCCTGAGCCTGTCTTTCTCCTCTCCTCCAAGAGGACAGGGTCACTCCGGGTGTCCCTGAGGCCAGGCTGACATCTTGCTGAGGTGTGATGTGACCCTGTCTCTCTTCTCTTTCCTTCTCTAGGCACTCATTGAACCTTGAACACGAGTTCAACATAGCCTGCAAATAGCCTATGGAATCCAGAAAGGATTCCAGCGTGAGCCCCAGAGCCCCAGAAAGTATTCCAGCGTGAGCCCCGAGTATTTATTTTACTTTAAACTTAGTAGTGCTAGTTTGCGATTCCACAATACATTTTTTGAATAAAAATATGTCTGTTCAATCCTTAGCTACTCTTATTGGGTGGTGCTGGTAAAACGCCCCGAGAACTCTTACAGTGACAGAGAGACCACAGTTTGCAAAGAAAGAAAGAGTGTTTCAAGTGGATTATTCACCACTCTTGAATAAAACAATATAATGAGTCCAGACACAACTGTGACCACCAACACCAACCACAAATGCCCAGCACCCAGGAAAAGGAAGCAGGTACTGTCCACGTCCAACCATGCAGATCCCGAGCAGATCTCAGCCCCAGACTGAGGCTCTGCCTGTGTAAAGAGGGAGCCCAGGGTTCCAGGCACCCCGCTGAGACACTGCACAGCTGGGGGATCTACTGCAGACCTTAAAGATGACATAGTGGGTTCATGTCTGACAAAATAAATGCTCCCAAATCTTCCCCCTTGTGTAGACAGGGAAGGACACATATTAGGATTCAGGGGGTGAAAAACAAGCAGCCCTCCTGGGTTCCTGTAACTGCCTTGGAGTTGGAGTCATGAGGTCGTTGAACTAACTCTGCAAATTATTCCTAACTGTCCAGTGGGCCAGGATCACTTCATTTTGGGGCACCTGCCCTTCAACTAGAAGTCCGCCCGGCTCATTTCTCCAGCTCCTGGGGTCTCAGCTAAAACATCTTTTGGTCACTGAAACCTTTCTTGGTTTCTCAATTTAAGATTGCAACAAGTTCCCCTGGATACCTCCATCCTCCTTGTTCTCTTTATTTCTAACTGTAGAATTTCAAACCATTTCACATCCTATACATTTCGCTTACTCTCAGTAACAGTTGTCTTTATGCTGGAAGGGAAGCTGCATGTTTTGCTCATTGTTGTTCCACAGTACCCAGATGACTGCCTAAAACATAGCTGGGGATCAATAAATTTATTCTGATTAATTAATTATCCCCAACATCACATAATATTACAAAATTCCATTTGTGTTACTCAACTTCATAGAAAAAAGCTGAAACCTACAGAGGAAAAAATTCCATGTGTCAGTTCATGTGATACTAGACCTTTCAAAAACTAAAATCATTTAAGAATGAACTATAGGAGAATATCATGGGTTAAATGTGGCTTTATGCAACATTAGGACTTTAGAAAGAAGAGATCATTTTGTCTTGGAGTGGCAAGGATAGGTTTTATGGTGTATCTTAAACTGGAACATAAACATGTTTACAACTGAATAGATTAAAAAGAGGATTAGAGAAGACTGTTTGCTAGAGGGAATGGTATCAGGGACAGAGATATGCAAGGTCAGGGTCTAAGTCTACTGGATTTGGAGGAATTGATGTTGCAAGAGAAGAGGATGAACTAGTAATTTGAGCTGATATTCTCAGAGGCATCTATCAATTTAAGGGAAAGGGGCAGATGACGACAGAGTATCCCTGTTCCTCTGTGTGGATAAAGGCATACTGGGAGAACCACAGGAAGATTCTGCTACTGCAGTCTAGGGTGAGCAATGACAGCTGCAAACACTAAGGACAGAGAATGCAGGGAGAGGTGTGAGGGTCTCCAAACAACGGGAGCAACTTGCTTAGCCTCGAATAAAACCCAAAGCTTATTAATGGAATCCACACACACAGGACATTTATGGAATGCCGATGAGATATTTCTAATTCAAATTAGCCACTCATATGGTAGGAGGAGAAAATAAAGAACAAGTCAAATATGAAGCTAACCCTTTGAAATGTCATTTTCCAAGAAGAAAGTACCCTTTTCTCTGTGGGAGGATAGGCACCTAAGTTCCATAAATACAAATTGGGAAACACAGATGGCCCAATCACACTGCTCAACCTTCCCGCCAGCAACCTGTAGTACTTTTCCACCAGCTCACTCTAGGGCTTAAACTCTCCTGTGTTTGACCTCAAGAGAGTTGAGTTCAACTGCTGTCCCTATTGCAAAGAGTTAACACCTATTGGGACATTCCTCAATAACCAATATCTTGGCATTTCAAAAAACTGTCTGGTGCAATTTTTCTTTAAAACAAAGGATATTGACTCTTTCGTGTTCCGCTGATATTTCGTGCTTGTTTATATGATATTCTGAACTCTGTCTACAACAAAAAAAGATTGTAAGAGATGAGAAAAGTACTTGTTCCCTTTTCTGAACTTTGGCATATTTTTTCTTTTGCTGCTAAAAGTCCCATAACTCACGAAGAAACTTAAGATTATGAGAAGTTATTTTTCACTCTAATATTTCCCAGAAGGTCACTCTCACTACCTCTCAATGCTTTGAGATCCTGGATAACAGTGACTTCCCCACCCTTTGCACCAGCCCTCTACCCATGGCCACCCACCAGCTCCTGACACCACCTGGAATTCCTCCATTTATGAACATCAACTATGAGGCTCCCCATCCCTGACTCACCCACTGCCCTTCCAGCCTCTCACGTTCCGTCCCTCCTTCCCTGCTGATCAACATCAACAAGGCTCTTCTCCCCCGGGGCTGTGCATGGGAATCACCAGGGAGCCTGATGCCCGAGCTACCCCCAATATACCTGTCATCTGCTCTCAAGCTGCCCCTGGGACACTGGTCATCTGCTCTCATCTCCTGTCCTTGTGCACTGCACTATCTTTGCCTCAGGTTCTCTGCGTTCGGTATTTTTGATGTTTTTCGGATCTCTTAATGGGGTCTTGAATTCAAATGTCAGAAACCAAAGACAAGCTAAGTTAACATTTTGGCTCCTATATCTTGGAATTGAGGAGGAATTCTGGCTTTAGGAATTGCTTGATCCAAGAACTCAAAGCATGAGTTACATTGTTGTTTTTACCATTTTTTTCCCTTTGTTTCTCTTGATCTTATTTTGGGCTGTCTCCCCAGGTGACATCCATGTGAATCGTGGTCATCTCTCCATGACCTTTATTGCTAATCTCCAGGAGAAAATCTCTACTTCTTTCCCTATTGTTCCAGCCAGTTCCCGGGTCCCATGGCCTCCTCTGAGTCTGTCGCTGCAGGGACGGGTTGAGACTCCACCTGGCTCCCGCACTACCTCTGCTCCCAGCAGTAAGAAATTAAACTAAGAATAAGTGAGGGGGTTCTTCGGTCACTCCTAAGACCACAGTTCCATGCTGCCATGACGATGGGCTTTGTGACACTTTGGGAATAAGGTGAGAGGGTTCTGTCCTACCTCATCAATACTATAGAGAAGCTGAGATTTACACGCAAAAACAATGCACACATTCAACTTCTCACCAAGACTGCGCCTTCTGTTCATCTGGGACTGTGTGAAAAGACACCAAAGAAAGTAGTGGATTGAAACAGCATGATCAGGTCTTCACTCACACATTTACAATTGGGGTTTGGATCTTTCCACAGGCATAAGAGGAGAGGTTCTGCTGAGATCTGAAAATTTCAGGGCCAGGACACTCATGCACAGGTGGCAGGTGGTGCTGGCTCAGCTCGGAACTCTGAGAAAGCTGAACGATGAGACCCTGTGATGTGCTGGGGCCAGATCAGGCCAGCTCATCAGAGAGGAGTTTTGTGTGATGGATTCTTAAACTGTCCATAGCTGGGAGCATTTTAACCACAGAAATTTACAAACATTGCAAATCACAGTTTTGTTTTTTCCTAGAAAGCTGGTTACTCTGTGTTCTCTAGCCCATCCTTGCAGGTGGGCTCAGCTCCTCTCTCTGTGGAATGCTTAGTTTTCCTCCAAGCATGGTATCTGGGCTCCAAAGGCACCAGGCCTCTTAGCACATGTGGACTGCTAAAAAAAAAATTTTAATGCCATGAACCAAGTTACTCTAATATTGCCTGGAAGGTCACCCTCACTACCTCTCAGCGCTCTGTCCTGCTGGACAACAGTGACCCTTCATCTTCTTTGTTCCAACCCTCCACACCCTAACTCCTGCCACCACTCGGAACCGCCTGTGGAGGCGGAGAAGTCCAAATCAAGGTGGTATAGAATCAGTGTCTGGTGAGGACCAGCTTTTTGGTTCATATACATCTTCTCACTGTGTCTCCATCTGGTG
>NW_012105309.1:426851-431591 GCF_000951045.1 Mandrillus leucophaeus
TTATGGTTTATTGTAAAATAAACCTGCTGCAGACATCTGCTGCAGACGCCAACACCGGACACATAGACAGCTAGTGAGAGGCGGCTGGGAAAGGCGGACAAAAGGCAGGGGACTCGGAGCTCCTGCCTGTACCAGCTGGATCTGCAGGCCCAGGAGTGGCTGTGTGGCACAGGCAGCACCAGGACGCTCCCTGCAGGATGGGGGACAGATGGCTGAGGGGAGGGACAGCGCGATGCACTCTGAGGAGCTGGGAGGTGGAAGGTCCTCCGCAGAGCTCACTTCCATGCAGCCCCCGCTCTGCCCCACGCTAACACGCATGCTGTGTTCTATGACTACCCTTTCCTACCGGGTCAAAACCATAACCCCATGCCTGGGTCCCAGGTTCTGAGTTTCACGGGGAGGCCCTCACTACCACCCATCACAACTCTCAGAGCCTCTGGACAAAGCACACTAGTCCTGGCTACGGGCTTCTGCACGTATAGTCTTCCAGGGAAGGTAACTCCTTATGCCTTGGGTGGAGCAGGTGTTCTCCTTTCATGGCATTTCTTCGCTTTCTCCTTTAGAACCACACCTACCATTGATTCAGATGGAGGTTCCCACCTCAGGGCATCACAACACTGCGGTGGGTTAAGGGAGTCTCATTTAGTTCATCATCCCCAAGTCACCAGCTTCCTCAAGCAGCACGGTGGCCTCCTAAAGTCATGGTTTTTAATGTCTCTGCATGTGCTACGGATACCCAAGGCACAAAGGACCTTCAAAGGGCCATCCCTTTTTTAACTCTCAACCCCATGGCCACTATCGCTTCATCACAATTGGGCTAGACCCACTGTGGTGCCCACCTTGGTGATCACAGAAGAGTTAGCTTCTTTTTCTCTTAGAGATAACATCATTTACATGTTCTCCAATAATCAGACCTCCCCACACCATCGCAGGACATCCACCATCTCAACATCAAACATTTACTGAACAATGAATTGTGGATGTATAGAAACTATGATCTTCTGAGGACTGACGCCCCAGGCCCACTGGCACCCAGCAGGGCCATGAGGCTTTTGCTAGACCACACCTCTCCATTTGACAAGCAACTTCTGGCACAAGCTCCCGTTTTTACCGGTTTTAAAGGTTAGCTAATATTTCGCACTTATTCCTCCTGGCAGGAAGTAGGGATTATTGCTCCAGAACCCACCGAGGGTGCAGTCAGAGGCAGCAAATGAGGAGAAGAAGCCTTCAAACTAGACACAACAACTACATCAGGCGAAGACCATATGGAAGTGCCATCACCAAATGTGGCCACGGGGGAGAAAGGCTCCAAGGAAAAGTGGGTGCCAGCTGACCCATGGAAGCACTGGGAAGAAAGCCCTGAGTGACAAGATGTCAGTGTTCTCCATGATTGGCCTTGCTTGGTATCTCGTGTACACATGGCTTGTGGGGTAGCTGTTACACCCAGGCCTTGCAGCCTAGAGAGTTGCTGGGAATAGGACAGCCCTAGTCAGAATTTGTACTCCAGGCTGGAAAACTGGGGAATTCCCTGTAAGTCCTGTTAGAGGGGCTGCACCCCAAATACAACCTGACCTGTGTCCAAGGTGGGCAACTCAATTCTTACATATTGATTGGGTCCCATGGCACCAATGCTTAAACACCAGCAGCCCTCACAACCTCAGATCACCCTGTTTCAAGGATGATGGTTCTCTGGATGCACAGGATTCAATCCAAATGGGCTAACGACGCCACAGCACAAACCCAGACTGCAGCCTGAAGGGTTGGAGCCTTGCATTCACAGAAAGCATCCAGACATCATCATGGACTCAGCGATACACCTGTGCTCCAATGTATACGAGTTACAGATGGAAACCTCCTAAGCCTCTCAGGAAGCACCACACAACTTTACTAAATGCTTCTCTGAAGACCCACAAGGGCTGAGAAACTGTACAACACCAGCACTAAAATGAACGCCCAGACTCCCACTTCCCTTCTTGGGTGGCCATCTGGAAAGGCCACCCCCACCCCGAAGGCTAATGCTTCAGACCAGTTCTTGGCTTAGATGATCTTAGACAATTGTTTAACATTAAACTGTTCATTGGCCAAGCAAGGAGGTGATTGTCCCCTCTGGGGAACCACACGCTGCGTGTACATCCATAACTCAGGAGAACTCACAAAAGTCTGTTTCACATAGCAACAGAAGCCCAGGTGGCACTCAGTCTCACCGGGGTGTTCTCCAACATCCCAGCTCAGCCAAACAGCTTTGATTTGTTTTTATGGTTAGACCCCAGGTCCTCAGGACACTGCTTCAGAAACAGATTCCTAATCCTCTTCTGTGTGTGAGTGGCATTCCTATCCGAGTCTCTTTGTAGGGCGTGTACTACGATACTCAGCCAGGCTGTCCCAGAGGCTTTAAGTACTACCTTGGTGCAGGTAGTTCACCTCAGCCACAGCCAATGCAGCACAGGGTCAATTGTGTTAGGAGCCATGGAGAATCCAAAGTTGGTTCCTGCCCGGGCTTGGCCAGGGCTGACCAAGGTAGACAAGGGGTTCCTCTGTAGAGTTCAACTTTAACCTCACCTTCCCACCAAATTTCTCAACTATCCTTGACACCACAATTATTGAATGGACCCAACAGAAAGTAACCCCGGAAATTAGGACACCTCATCCCAAAAGACCTTTAAATAGGGGAAGTCCACTTGTGCACGGCTGCTCCTTACTACAGAAGACCTGGGACAGAGGACTGCTGTCTGCCCTCTCTGGTCTCCCTGCCTAGCTAGAAGAGCTGTAAGTAACACAAAACTTAAACTTTTACACTGAGTTTTCATCATTGAAGCTATGCCTCCAATCTGACCTCTGACTGGGGGGCCACCCCAGAGGGACCCAGCGGGTAAATCTCTGCCGGGAACTTCTGTCTGGATCTCTGGTGGCTCCTGGGGACAATGGCTTTCAGCTAAGTTAATAGAGAAACTCAAGCAGTTTCCTTCTAAACACAAGTGTCCTAGTTGACATGTCCAGTAGAGATAATCGCAGGTCTTTGGAACATTGTTTTGAGAAAAGCATATTCAGGTCCTTGGTCTGTTTTTCAATCAGGTTGTTTGATTTTTGCTATTGAGTTGTTTGACTTCCTTATGTATTCGGATATTTGCCCCTTCTACCATGTAGGTTTTGCAAATATTTTCTCTCATTTTCTGGATTATCTTTTCACGCAGCTGATTGTTTCCTTTGCTGTGCAGATGCTTTAGTGTTCAATACAGTCACAGTTGTCTATTTTCCCTTTTATTGCCTGTGCTTTTGGTGCCATAGCCAAGAAATCATTACCTACATCAATGTCAAAAGCTTTATCCTTATATGCACTTCTAGTAGTTTATGGTTTCGGGCGTTGCATTTAGGTCTTCAGTTCATTCTGAATCGATGTTTCTACACGGTGTGAGATAAAGATTTAAATACAAACATATATAAAATCATGAGGTAGTGTACACTACAAATATACAATTGTTAATTGTCACTCAAGTCTAAATAGAGCTGGAAATAATAAACAGTTTTTTTTTTTTTTTACTTCAACAACTCTATGTCACTGAGCTTATTTCACCTTTAGCCTGATAAAATCATTGTCCTCTGCACCCTGATTCCTACAGGAGACTACTCACCCCATAACCTCAAAAACCTCTTCACGAGGATGGTAAGTCACTTGAATCCTGAAGTGAATTACTCTCTAGTCCATTGGAAACTCATATAGGACAGCAGAATCTAGACCTCCAGAGAGCAGCAGGACACATCTTCAGAAAATAAGAAGCATTTGTTCCCTGAGCCTGTTGAATGAAAGTGCAATTTCTATTGTTTTTGGAATGTCGAAAAGTAAATACTAATATTTAAGCAGGTGAACCCAGGAGTAACATAGCAGGGTCTTTCTTGTCATTATCAGCTCCAACCTAGCACAGACATTAAACGTACAGATTTACACTAGCATGAAGCTGGGAGAACAGGAGCATTCGAGCGACCTTGAGACCAATGGACCTCTCTTACAAAATGCACACCTCTTCCTACTGAAGATCGAGAAGGTTTCTTGTCTCTGAGCCTTCTCCCAGCAGAGGTATAAATCCAGGCTGGCTCCTCCCTCCCACACATCCGCTCCTGCTCTCCCTCCTCTAGGTGACCCCAGCCATGAGGACCCTCGTCATCCTTGCTGCCATTCTCCTGGTGGCCCTGCAGGCCCAGGCTGAGCCACTCCAGGCAAGAACTGATGAGGCTACTGCAGCCCAGGAGCAGATTCCAACAGACAACCCAGAAGTGGTTGTTTCCCTTGCCTGGGATGAAAGCTTGGCTCCAAAGGATTCAGGTGAGAGAGACCAGCATGTAGAGCTGCTGAGTCTAGAGGGAAAGACAGGAGACAGGTTCCAGAGTTGGGTCTCAGCAGTCTATGTCACTGAGGTGGCTTCACTTAGCATCTCTGAGCCTTGATTTTCTCATCTATAAATTGAACAGAGAGCCAAATAAATCTGAGAAGTTTTATTTCTCCGAAGACTTGATTCCAAGAAATATCTGTGAAATTCACTAGGTTTAAGATATGAAGAGACAGACTAGTTATCTCTGGATCTAAACAAGTAGACCTATCTATAAAGAGAACATTTTACTCTATTTATAGAAGAGCTTTTAAGAACTGGAGCCAAGCCTGAGGGTATGTTTAGGTGTGTGTGTCATGGGGCAGGAATGCAAAAATGAGAGCAAAGGAGAATGAGTCTCAAATTCTGTGTGACCAGC
>NW_012105309.1:432791-433594 GCF_000951045.1 Mandrillus leucophaeus
TCGGGAGGCTGAGGCAGGAGAATGGCGTAAACCCGGGAGGCAGAGCTTGCAGTGAGCTGAGATCCGGCCACTGCATGCCAGCCTGGGCGACAGAGCAAGATTGTCTCCAAAAAAAAAAAAAAAAAAAAGAAAAAGAAAACACACACGCACTAATGCACCACTGCACTTTGCAACACCCACTCCCTTGTGTTGCCCTAAAGCTGCTGAGAACCTGATTCTGCCTGGAAAATGCAGCTTCAGAGGGGTAAGGGAGGAGGGAGGGAAAGCATTTCACCAGGAACATCGTAGTCTTCCTGATGCTGCACGGTGCTGAGGAAGCTCAGGGATCCAGGTACCTACTGAGACACTGCATGGATGGGGAAGCCCACATAGAAGCCAGGGAGGACAGAGTGGGTAATGATCCCAGACTTCTTGTTTAGACAGTGAAGGACACGAATAGGGAAACAGGATGTGAACCCCAGGAGACTTCTTCGGGTTCCTATGACTGCCACGGACCTAGAATCATGTGATCCTTGAATTAACTTTCCATATGATTTTGAACGATGAACTGGGTCAAGATGGCTGCATCTTGGGGCATCTGCCAGAGGTTCACCTGGCTTCCTCCCAAGAATCTGAGGTCTCAGCTAAAACTTCATTTGGTCACTGAGGTCTTTTCTGATCTCTCCATTTTAAATTGCAACAAGTTCCCCCAGTCACCTGCATTCCCAGGATTTTCCTCATTGCTAACTATAGAATTGCAACCATCTCACCCCCTGTACACTTCACGTACTATCTGTAACATTTGCCTCCTTATCTAGAAGGGA
>NW_012105309.1:438949-440394 GCF_000951045.1 Mandrillus leucophaeus
GAAATATCTGTGAAATTCACTAGGTTTAAGATATGAAGAGACAGACTAGTTATCTCTGGATCTAAACAAGTAGACCTATCTATAAAGAGAACATTTTACTCTATTTATAGAAGAGCTTTTAAGAATTGGAGCCAAGCCTGAGGGTATGTTTAGGTGTGTGTGTCATGGGGCAGGAATGCAAAAATGAGAGCAAAGGAGAATGAGTCTCAAATTCTGTGTGACCAGCACTGCTCTGTGTATTTATTCCTATTGACTGAGGTTGTACGTGCTATATGGCAGCAATGCAGCCAGAATCACCCATTAGCTAGCATGTGACTTCCCCAAGATTCTCTTTCTTACCCACTGCTGACCCCGTATTCAATTTCTCATGCTCTCCCAGTCCCAGGCTTAAGGAAAAACATGGCCTGCTATTGCAGAATACCAGCGTGCTTTGCAGGAGAACGTCGCTATGGAACCTGCTTCTACCTGGGAAGAGTCTGGGCATTCTGCTGCTGAGCTTGCAGAAAAAAAAAAAAAGAAAAATGAGCTCAAAATTTGCTTCGAGAGGTATAGGGAATTGCTATCAACTCCTGTACCTTCTGCTCAATTTCCTTTCCTCATCCAAAATAAATGCCTTGTAACAAGATTTCTGTGTTTATATCTCTTTAATGTGTGATATGTGTCTGCGTCAAGATACTTGGGATACATGTACCAAAAAGCAAAATCAAATGTTTGAACAATATAAAATTCCAAATTCTAGGAATTTTAAACAAGAATTTAGGATTCAGACCCAAATTGAAAAGAAGGCCCACATGACACCAACGATTTCCCCATCCACTGCTCTGCCTTTTCACTCTGCCTCATTTTCTCTGGATCCACTCTCAAAGAGCTCCCATGTGCTGCACAAACAATCAGTGTCAGCTTAAAGTTCAAGCAGTCACAAAATCATACTTCTCTGGGAAAACTACCATCCTCTGTGCTAAAGAATTGGAGTTTCATTGAACAATGTCAGATTGTACATTTTCCTTTTAAGACACAGGGTTACATGAGATCCACTGAAACAACTTTAATTAAGAGGGAAATGGGTTGTGGGCAAAGGCGTGATGCATGGAACAGAAAACACAGCAGACCACACTGGAACGTCCTCATTAAGAGCAACCTCCAGCCACATCTACTAAGACCTGGATTTCACACTCATAAAATTGTCTTCACACCTAGAAAACACACACGCACTGGGCGGGCGCGGTGGCTCAAGTCTGTAATCCCAGCACTTTGGGAGGCCGAGACAGGCGGATCACGAGGTCAGGAGATCGAGACTATTCTGGCTGACACGGTGAAACCCTGTCTCTACTAAAAAATACAAAAAACTAGCCGGGCGAGGTGGCGGGCCCCTGTAGTCCCAGCTACTCGGGAGGCTGAGGCAGGAGAATGGCGTAAACCCGGGAGGCAGAGCTTGCAGTGAGCTG
>NW_012105309.1:441214-458041 GCF_000951045.1 Mandrillus leucophaeus
TACTATCTGTAACATTTGCCTCCTTATCTAGAAGGGAAGCTGCATGTTTTGCTTATTGCTGTACCAGAGTGCATGGATGACTGCAACATAAAGTAAGGGGTTAATAAATTAATTCCGATTACATTAACTAATTGCATCTAATAGCATATCACAATACAAAATTATTAATTAATTGTTATTACTAAATTCTGTAGGAAAAAGCTAAATTCAACACAGGTAGAGCAGTCCATGTTTCTAGACCCTATGACAGCACACCTTTAAAAACAAAATAAATAAAAACATTCAAGGCTGAAAGATGAAAAATCATCATGGGTACGATTTGGCATCATGAAGCTTTAGGACTTTAGAAGAAAGAGGCCATTCTGTCTAGAGATGGCAGAAAGATTTCATGTGAATCTTCAAGTACAACATGAATACTTTTAAAACATGGAGAGATTAAAAGAAGAAGCAGAGTAAAATATTTGGTGGACAGAATGGTATCAGGGCAAGAGCTACACAGGATGAGGGTCGACCTCCACTGAATTTAGAGGAATGGATGTTGCCAGACAGAAGGTTGGAGGAGAATTCAGGCTGATGTGCTGAGAAGTCTCCGTCAACCCAAGGGAAAGGGCCAGACAAGGACGGAGCCTCCCTGCTCCTCTGTTGGATAAAGGCACACTGGGAGCACCACATGTGGCTTCTGCTCCTGCAGTCTAGGGTGGGCGATGATAGCTGCAAAATCTAGGACAGAGAATTGAGGGAGAGGAGTGAGGGTCTCCAAACAACCAGGGCCACTTGCTCTGCCTCAGATGAGACACAACACTGTTTACTGTGATGCACGTACACTCTAGGATTACTAATGACATACAAGACCTTTTCTACCTGAAATAAGCCATTCATGTGGCAGGACAAGGAAATAAGGAATAAGACAGATACCTCATCCCTTTAAATGTAATTACTCAAGGGGACAGCAGCCCTGTCTCTGTAGGTAGGTAGGAGCTTAACTCCAGTAAGCACAAACTAGCAAACTCCGATGGCCCAATCACACTGCAAGACTCCCAATACCAACCTCCAGTGCATTTCCGCTAGCTCTCCCAGGGCTCAACCTTCCCTGGCTTTGTCTTCAGGGAACTTGAGGCCAACGGCTCTCCCTATTACAACGTTCTGACTCACATTTCAACAGTCTTCAGTAAGCGCTTCCTTCACATTTTCAAAAATCTTGGTGAATTTTTACCTGTATAATAAATGAAATAGGTATCCTTTGCTGTTACTGTGCTGATTTTCTAAACTCGGCTTACAAGCAAACCTAGAAGGAAAGAGCTGAAAAGTACTCATTCCATTTTATGAATATCATGTTTCTTGGCCTCCTGTATGTCTATTTTTGAGAAGTATCTGTTCAGTCCCTGGAACACATTTTAAAAGGGTCATTTCTTTGTTACTTACTTATTTGTTTAAGTTCCCTGTAGAGGAAAATCACTTTGCCCACGAGATCACCACCAACCAGCCTCTCCTTACTGCTACAGGTATGGACCTCGACATCTCCAGGACATGGCGCTGGCTCATGTCCATTACCCTAACCCTTGCCTTGCTGTTTCCCTGAACGCAAGCTTTGATGATTACCCCAAAAATGACCTCATTACAGTAGAATTTTGCTGAGATCACCATTTGCTTTCAGTATAATCCCATTACCTTATGGTGCAAGGAACCCATAGAGCCTCAGTAAGATTGGAAGGCTGCCCTACAAGCTTTGCAAAAACTGCACACTTGGGAGACCTGTGTGTCAGAATCCCATGCCCGAATCTAACAGCTCTCCAGTCATAACACTCATGCAGTGCTGGGGAAATGCCTGTGGACTGGAGTGTGTTCTGTGTGCAGGAAGCAGGTCCAGGTTTCACTTCCGTAGGATACGGGGCATATCCAGAACCTGGAGATCTTCCTCTCGCTCATACACACCCCTTCATATTTTGTCCCCATAACCTCATCATTGTGACCCTACAGGCACCTACTAATGCCCTGGAACCTAAAACCATCACCAAGCCTTAAGTTTCCCCAAATAGCCCAAATTTCTTCTTATGCTGCGATAAGACTGGTGCTGACTTCCTCCAGTGCTGAAGTTCCTGGGCCTCCACTCATCAGGAACTCACTGTTCCTCAGAGGGACAGCTGACCCCACTGCTCTGCCACAGCGACCACCCCAGCAAGGCTTGAGACGCCTCCTCCTTACTTAAAGTTGAGGGATACGCTTCAGCTCTCACTCCACTGCCCCCAGTCCTCCACAGCCCAGTGCCTGCTGCCTTCACACAGAGCTGGAGGGGAGGCGCTGAGCACCCAGCCTGTGGGACCAGCGCTGTGCACGACCTTCCCATGGCGGCAGGGGCTGCCCGGCCTGCACACTGGGTTCAGCAGCCTCACCATAGGTATTTGTTGCCTCAGGAGTGACTGCATTCTTTTCTCATTTTCAGAAACCTTATCCCATCTACCTCACTAGGAGAAGGAGGAGGAGAGTGGATATTGGTACATCGTAAAATGTGCTCTAGTCTTCCTAGGAATTCTCCTCAAATAACACAGGAAGAACCACAGGAGCTCAATTCTGCATGTCTCAAGCGACCAGTGATCATCCCACTCACACTGTGTGTATGGAGACTCTTAAGCCTGCCCAGAATCGGCTATGGAATAAGGTATTTGAGCACACAGCACCAGGTGATCCAAGCTAACACCAATCTCGCTGCCACCTTGACCACCTCACTGAGAGATTTCCAAGAGACATTAGGTCTCAAGCAGCAAACTCAGGAGTCCCCGGCTACAATGGTCCTAGACATTCGTTTAGCCTTAAACTGTCCATTGCCCAAGCAATGAGGCAACTGTCCGCTCCAGGGAACCACATGCTGTGTGCATATCCTTAACGAACCCAACAGAACCTGCCCTGCCTGGAAACAAAAGCTGAGGTGGGATTCAGTCTCCCCCAGGTGGTCTGCAACATCCCAGCCCAGCCATCGGCTTTGATGTGTTGTAATGGTGAGAACTCAGGTACTGGGGAGGCTGGTTCGGGGCAAGATTCCTCATCCTCTCCTGTGAATAGTGATTGTGTTCTTGCCTCTCTAACAAAGTGTATCCTGTGAGATGCCGGCCAGGCTCTCCTGGGGACTTTAAATATTCCCCTGCTGCAGCGGGCTCAGCCTCAGCCACCAGCACAGGCACCTCGGGGTTCATTATCCTAGGAGTCATGGAGAATCCATCGTTGGTTGCTGCCTGGGCCTGGCCAGGGCTGACCAAGGCAGATGAGGGGACCCTCCCTAGACTCCTGTCCGAACCCCAGCTTCCCACCAAATTTCTCAACTGCCCTTACCAAAAGAGTTATTTAATATACCCAACGGAAAGTAACCCAGGATATTAGGACACCTGATCCCAAATGACTCTTAAATAGGGAAGTCCTCTGCTGTTTGTGCACGGCTGCTCTTGCTACAGGAGACCCGGGACAGAGGACTGCTGTCTGCCCTCTCTCTTCACTCTGCCTAACTTGAAGATCTGTAAGTAACACAAAACTTAAACTTTCCTGTCGAGGTTTGAACACTGAAGCTGTGCCCTCAATCTGACCTGTGACTCCCAGGCCACCCCAGAGGGACCTAGTGGGTGAATCCCCTGCTGTGCATTTCTCTCTGAACCTCTGGGGGCTGCTGGGAGCATTGGCTACCAGCTCAATTAATAGAGAAACTCAAGAAATTTCCTTCTAATTACACGTGTCCTACTTGACACATCCAACAGAGACAACAACAGCTCCTTAAAACACCCTTTTATTTGGAGAGAAGCCGATCCTGCTCCTCGGCCTGTTTTTCAATCAGGTTATTTCTTATTTGCTACTGAGTTGTTTGATTGCCTTATGCATTTAGATGTTCACCCTTCTACCACATAGGGTTTGCAACTATTGTCTTTCATTTTCTGAGTTGCTTTTTCACTCAGTTGATTATTTATTTGTTGGTTTGTTTTTTGACGTGCATTTGCTTTAGAGGTCAGTGCAGCCCCACTTGTCTCTTTTCCCGTTTATTGCCTGTGTCTTTGGTGTCATAGCAAAGATATCATTACCAACATCAATGTCAAAGCGTTATCTTCATATGTTCCTCTCGTCGTTTTACGGTTTCAGGACTATGTTTGAGTCTTCAATCCATTTTGAGTTGGTTTGTGTATATAGTATATGATAAAGGACCACATGTATACAAACATCAAATCCTAAGGTGGAGTACAGTAGATATATACCATTTTTCATTCTTATTCACATCTCTATAGAGCTGGAAATGAATTTTTCAGTGTAGATGAAATTTTGACCTTGATATCACTGTGTTCATTTCACCTATCGCATGATAGGGTCATTGTCCTCTTCACACTGGCCCCTACAGGAGGCTACACACCTCATGCCTTCATGAGAGTGATCATGCCTATGATGCCTGCAACAAATCACTCTTCACTTGACAGGAAATTCATGCCTGCTGCCAGAGTGTAGACCTATAGAGAGTAGTGGGGCCATCTGAAGGAAAGGAGACATTTGTATCCTGAACTTACTGAACAAAGCACTGCTGTTATCCTTTGGTAGAACAGTAAAAAGTAAATATGTAATGAAGTAAGAAACAAGAGAAAGATGCCAGGTTCCTCATCTTCACCATCCTCTCCACCAGCACAGACACTAAACATAGAGATTCAAACTAGAGTGAAAGCTGGGAGAGCAAAAGAAGAAAACATGGACATTGAGACCAATGGGATCCCACACAATCTCCAACGAAATGCACACCTCCTCTCGCTGAGAAGGTTCAAGGTTTCCTGTCTCTGAGCCTTCTCTCTGCAGACATAGAAATCCAGGCTAACTCCTCTCTCCCGACTTGTCCGCTCCCGCTCTGCCTCTTCCAGGTCACTCCAGCCATGAGGACCTTTGCCCTCCTCACCGCCATGCTTCTCCTGGTGGCCCTGCAGGCTCAGGCAGAGGCACGCCAGGCAAGAGCTGATGAAGCTGCCGCCCAGCAGCAGCCTGGAGCAGATGATCAGGGAATGGCTCATTCCTTTACACGGCCTGAAAACGCCGCTCTTCCGCTTTCAGGTGAGACAGGCCGGCATGCAGAGCTGCAGGGTCTAGAGGGATGGATGGGAGACAGAGTCGGGAATCGAGTCTCAGTGGTCCATGTCACCTAGATGGCTTCATTTAGCATCTCTGGGTCTTGGTTTTCTCATCTATAAATCGAATAGAAAGCCAAAGAAGTCTAACAGGTTTTCTGTCTATAAAGACTTGAGGTAGCTCTGCCTGGAGAGTAACCATTCTTTTATTCCTTTACTTCCTTAATAATCCTTTCACTTTAGAGAATCAATAAAAATAAAAAATAAAACTTGAAATCAACATATGTCTGTGAAATTCAGTAGGTTTAAGACATGAAGAGACAGTCTGATGTTCTTTCTTGATTCAAACAAGTCATCTTCATTACACGGAGAATATTTGACTGTATCTATACAACCGTTTCTAAGAGTAGAGATAAGCCTAAGAGAGTGTTCAGGTGTGTGTGTGTGATGGGGTAGAGGCATAAAAATGAGAGCAAATGAGAATAAGTCTCAAATCCTGTGTGACCAGCACTGCTCTGTGTATTTATTCCTATTGACTGAGGTTGTTCATGCTACCGGCCCGATTGCAGCCGACATCCCTCATTAGCTAGCACATGACTTCTCCAGGATTCCCTTTGTCACTCACTGCTGACCTTCTGATCCATTTATGATGCTTTCTCTGTGTCCCCAGAGTCAGCGAAAGGCTTGAGGTGCATTTGCAGACAAGGAGTTTGCCAACTGTTATAAAGGCGTTTGGGGTCCTGCGCTTTTCGTGGTTGACTCTGTCGGATCTGTTGCCGCTGAGCTTCCAGAATCAAGAAAAATACGCTCAGAAGTTACTTTGAGAGTTGAAAGAAATTCTTGTTACTCCTGTACCTTGTCCTCAATTTCCTTTTCTCATCCCAAATAAATACGTTCTCGCAAGATTTCTGTCTTTACATCTCTCATATTTGATGTGTCTTTGCATCTGAAGACACTTGGGATGCATCTACCAGAATCATAAGTTTTAAACAAAACAAAATTCCAAATTCTAGGAATTTCAAGCAGGAGTCGGGGCTTCAGACTCAAATGGAAATGAAGGCCCAAATCACACCATCAATCTCCCCATCCACTGCTCTACCTTTCACTCTGCCTCATTTTCTCTGGATCCACTCTCAAAGAACTCCCATGTGCTGGGCAAACAATTGTTGTCAGCTTAAAGTTCATGTAGTCACAAAATCACTCCTCTGAAGAAACCAGCATCCTCTGTGCTAAAGAACTGGAGTTTTATTGAATGTGTCCAGGTCACACATTTGCATTTTAAGACATTGGGCTACAGGAGATCCACTGAAGCAACTTTCATTAGAAGAGAAGTGGGTTGTTAGCAAAGGCAGAATGCATGGAACAGAAAGCACAGCAGCCCACACCAGGATGTCCTCATTAAGAACATCATCCAGCCAGGTCTACTAACACCAGAATTTCACACCCATAAAGTGTTCTTCACACCCAGAAAATGTACACGCACAAATGCTCCACTGCACTTTGCAATGTGCCCTCCCTTGTGTTGCCCTAAAGCTGCTGAGAACCTGATTCTGCCTGGAAAATACAGCTTCAGAGGGGAGAAGGGATGAGGGAGGGAAAGCATTACACCAGGAACATGGAGGCCTTCTTGTTGCTGCAGGGTGCTGAGGCAGCTCAGGGGTCCAGGTACCCACTAAGACACTGCATGGATGGGAAGTCCGCGCAGACCCCAGGGAGGACAGAGTGGGTAATGATCCCAGACTTGTTGTTTAGACAGTGAAGGACACAAATAGGGAAGCAGGTTGTGAAGCCCAGGAGCCTTCTCTGGGCTCTGGTGACTGCCACAGACCTGGAATCATGTGGTCCCTGAATTAACTTTCCATATTATTCTGAACTATGAACTGGGTCAAGATGACCATATATTGGGGCATCTGCCAGAGGTCCACCTGGCTTCTTCCCAAGCATCTGAGGTCTCAGCTAAAACTTCATTTGGTCACTGAGGTCTTCTCTGATCTCTCCATTTTAAATTGCAACAAGTTCCTCCAGTCACCTCCATTCCCCAGATTTTCCTCATTGCTAACTATAGAATTGCAACCATCTCACCCCCTGTACACTTCACGTACTATCTGTAACATTTGCCTCCTTATCTAGAAGGGAAGCTGCATGTTTTGCTTATTGCTGTACCAGAGTGCATGGATGACTGCAACATAAAGTAGGGGGTTAATAAATTAATTCTGATTACATTAACTAATTACATCTAATAGCACATCACAACATAAAATCATTTATGAATTGTTACTACTAAATTCCATAAGAAAGCTAAATTCAACAGAGGTACAGCAGCCCATGTCTCTAGACCCTATGACAATACACCTTTAAAAAACAAAATAAATAAAAACATTCAAGGCTGAAAGATGAAAAATCATCATGGGTACGATTTGGTGTCATGAAGCTTTAGGACTTTAGAAGAAAGAGGCCATTCTGGCTAGAGGTGGCAAAAAGATTTCATGTGAATCTTCAAGTACAACATGAATACTTTTAAAACATGGAGAGATTAAAAGAAGAAGCAGAGTAAAATGTTTGGTGGACCCAATGGTATCAGGGCAAGAGCTATGCAGGATGAGGGTCAACCTCCACTGAATTTAGAGGAATGGATGTTGCCAGACAGAAGGTTGGAGGAGAATTCAGGCTGAAGTGCTGAGAAGCACCCATCAATCCAAGGGAAAGGGGCCAGATGAGGACGGAGCCTCCCTGCTCCTCTGTGTGGATAAAGGCACACTGGGAGCACCACATGTGGCTTCTGCTCCTGCAGTCTAGGGTGGGCGATGATAGCTGCAAACTCTAGGACAGAGAATTCAGGGAGAGGTGTGAGGGTCTCCAAACAACCAGGGCCACTTGCTCGGCCTCAGATGAGACACAACACTGCTTACTGTGATGCACGTACACTCTAGGATTACTAATGACATACAAGACCTTTTCTACCTGAAATGAGCCACTCATGCAGCAGGACAAGGAAATAAGGAATAAGATAGATGCCTCATCCCTTTAAATGTAATTACTCAAGGGGACAGCAGCCCTGTCTCTGTAGGTAGGTAGGAGCCTAACTCCAGTAAGCACAAACTAGCAAACTCCGATGGCCCAATCACACTGCAAGACTCCCAATACCAACCTCCAATGCATTTCTGCTAGCTCTCCCAGGGCTTAACCTTCCCGCACTGGCTTCAGAAAAGTTTGGGCCAACGTCTCTTGCTATTGCAGCGTTCTGGCTCCCATTTCAAGTCATCAATAAGCGCTTCCTTAACATTTCTGAAAAGAGTTGGTGAATTTTTTCTTGTAAAACAAATGAAACAGGTTTATTTTGCTGTTTCTTTTCTGATTTTCTAAACTCGGCTTACAACTAAAACCAGAAGGAAAGAGATCTGAAAAGTACTCACTCCATTTTACAAATATCTGTATTTTTTCCATTTTCACTAAAAAACAAATAACTCATGAAGAAACTAAGGGAAAGAGCTCACTCTAGCTTTTCCTGGAAGCCAGCCTCCCAACATCTCAAAGCTGTGTCCTCCTGGATGACAGGGACTGCCACCTCGTTCCAGCCCTCCACCCCATGGCCACTCCCTAACTCCTGCCACCACCTGGAATTCCTCCATCTCTGAACATCAACTATGAAGTTCCCGACGCTGACACACCCACTGTCCTCCAGCTTCTCACGTAGCCGTCCCTCCTTCCCTGCTGATCAACATCAGCAAGGCTGTTCTCCCCAAGGGCTGTGTATGGGAATCACCCAGCAGTCTCTTCCCCAGGCTGCACCCAGGACACCTGTCGTCTGCTCTCGTTTTCTGTTCTTATGCACTGCACCATTTTGCCTCAGGTTCTCTTATCTGGATAATTTTTTAATCTTTTTCAGGCATATTAGCAGAGTTTTGCACTCATATTTAAGAAACCACAGCAAGCTGAGTTAACATTTTGACTGCCACACCTGAAAATTAGGAAAGAATTCTGGTCCAGGCACAGTGGCTCACATCTGTAATCCCAACACTTTGGGAGGCCAAGGAGGGTGGATCGTGAGGTCAGGAGTTCAAGACCAGACTGTGCAACATGGTGAAAATCATCTCTACTGAAAACAGAAAAATTAGCTGGGTGTGGTGGCGCATGCCTGTAATCTCAGCTACTCAGGAGGCTGAAGCAAGAGAATCGCTTGAACCTGGGAGGTGCAGGTTTCTGTGAGCCGAGATCGTGCCGCTGCACTCCAGCCTGAGTGACAGAGTGAGACTCTGTTTCAAAAAAAAAAGAAAGAGGAAAAGAAAAGAAAAGAAAAGAAAGAATTCTGGCTTCATAAAATGCCTGATCCAAGGAGTCTAATCATGAGTCACCCTGTTGTCTTTACCTTTTTTTCCCATGTTTTTCTCTTGATCTTAACTTGAAGTCTCTCCCCAGATGACAGCAATGTGAATTGTGGTCATTTTCCCCTGATTTTCATAGCTGATCTCCAGGAGAAAACTCCTACTTCTCTCTCCGTTGTTTCAGCCAATTCTGGAGTCCCACGCCCTCCTCTGAGTCTGTCACTGAGGGGAGAGCTTGAGACTCCACCTGGACCCCACCCTACCCCTGCTCCCCACAGGAAAAATTCAAATAAGAATGGGTGAGACAGGGTTCCTCAGTCACTCCAAAGAGTCCACAATTGCATGCCCCCACCACAATGGGCTCTTTGTGACACTTTGGGAACAAATTGAAAAAGTTCTGTACTATTTCATCAACGTTTTAGAGAAGCTGAGATTTACACACACCCAAAAAATGTACACGTCCAATTTCTCACCGATATTGTGAAAACTGCACTCTGTTCATCTAGGGCAGTGTGAAAAGATACCACAACACTTAATGGATTAAAACAACATGATCAGGTCTTCACTCACACATTTGAAATTGGGGGGTGGCTCCCTCCACAGGCATCAGACAAGAGGTGCTGCTGGGATCTGAAAACCTCAGGCTCAAAACACTTGTGCACAGGTGGCAGGGGGTGCTGGCTCAGCAGGAGCTCTGACAGGGCTGAGGGATGACACCCTGTGAGGCACTGAGGTCAGATCATGCCCGTTCATGAAGGAGGAGATTTGTGTGACACTTTTTATCCCACTCATACCTAGCAGGATTTGCAACACTTAGACTTCCTCCAAGCATGGGATCCGGGCTTCAGAGGCACCAGCAATCTTAGCATATGTGGACTGCTGGAAAAATATACCATACACCAAGGGACTTAGAAACAACAGAAATGTATTTCCTGGTGTTCTCGAGGCTGAGAAGTCCAACTCAAGGTGCCAACAGATTTGGTGTCTGGCGAGGACCCGTTTTGTGATTCATAGACGGCACCTTCTCACTGAATCCATCTCGCTGCAAATGACATAACTCCATTCTCTTTTATGAATGTGGTATCCCATCATGTATATGAACCACATTTTCTTCATCCAGTCCAACAGTGATGAGCATCTAGGTTGACTCCATGTTTTTGCTATCATGAATGATGCTGCCAAGAACATAGGAGTGCGTGCGTCTTTTTGCAGAACAATTTGCTTCCTTCAGATATATACCCAGGAGTGGGATTGCTTGGGTGAGTGGTGGTTCTATTTTAAGTTATTTCAGAAATCTCTCAACTGCTTTCCACTATGACTGAACTCATTACCATTCCTTACGATAGTGTATAAGCATTCTATTTCTCTGCAGTCTTGCCATTGTGAGTACTTTTAAACTTTTCAATAACAGCCATTCTGACTAGGGTGAGGTGGTATCTCTTTGAGGTTTTAATTGGCATTTCTCTAATGATTACTAATGTGGAGTATTTTTTCATGTTTCTTGGCCTGTTGTATGTCTTTTTTTCAGAAGTATCTGTTCATTCGCTGGCATATGTTCATTTCTCTTTTGCTTACTTATTTGTTTAAGCCGCTTATAGAGGAAAATCACTTTGACCACGAGACCACCACCAACTAGTCTCTCCTTCCTGCTACAGGTATGGACCTCGCCATCTCCAGGACACGGCGCTGGCTCATGTCCATTACCCTAACCCTTGCCTTACTGTTTCCCTGAACGCAAGCTTTGCTGATTACCCCAAAAATGACCTCATTACAGTGGAATTTTGCTGAGATCACCATTTGCTTTCAGTACAATCCCATTACTTTATGGTGCAAGGAACCCATAGAGCCTCAATCAGATTGGAAGGTTGCCCTACAAACTAGGCAAAAACTGTAGACTTGGGAGGCCTGTGTGTCAGAATTCCATGCCCGAATCTAACAGCTCTCCAGTCATAACACTCATGCAGTGCTGGGGAAATGCCTGTGGACTGGAGTGTGTTCTGTGTGCAGGAAGCAGGTCCAGGTTTCACTTCCACAGGACACCGGGCATATCCAGAATCCGGAGGTCTTCCTCTCGCTCATACACACCCCTTCATATTTTGTCCCCGTAATCTCATCATTGTGACCCTACAGGCACCTACTAATGCCCTGGAACCTAAAACCATCACCAAGCCTTAAGTTTCCCCAAATAGCCCAAATTTCTTCTTATGCTGCGATAAGACTGGTGCTGACTTCCTCCAGTGCTGAAGTTCCTGGGCCTCCACTCATCAGGAACTCACTGTTCCTCAGAGGGACAGCTGACCCCACTGCTCTGCCACAGCGACCACCCCAGCAAGGCTTGAGACGCCTCCTCCTTACTTAAAGTTGAGGGATACGCTTCAGCTCTCACTCCACTGCCCCCAGTCCTCCACAGCCCAGTACCTGCTGCCTTCACACAGAGCTGGAGGGGAGGCGCTGAGCACCCAGCCTGTGGGACCAGCGCTGTGCACGACCTTCCCATGGCGGCAGGGGCTGCCCGGCCTGCACACTGGGTTCAGCAGCCTCACCATAGGTATTTGTTGCCTCAGGAGTGACTGCATTCTTTTCTCATTTTCAGAAACCTTATCCCATCTACCTCACTAGGAGAAGGAGGAGGAGAGTGGATATTGGTACATCGTAAAATGTGCTCTAGTCTTCCTAGGAATTCTCCTCAAATAACACAGGAAGAACCACAGGAGCTCGATCCTGCATATCTCAAGCGACCAGTGATCATCCCACTCACACTGTGTGTATGGAGACTCCTAAGCCTGCCCAGAATTGGCTACGGAACAAGGTATTTGAGCACACACCAGGTGATCCAAGCTAACACCAGTCTCACTGCCACCTTGGCCGCCTGAGAGACTTCCAAGAGACAATAGGTCTCAAGCAGCAAACTCAGGAGTCCCCGGCTACAATGGTCCTAGACATTCGTTTAGCCTTAAACTGTCCATTGCCCAAGCAATGAGGCAACTGTCCGCTCCAGGGAACCACATGCTGTGTGCACATCCTTAACGAACCCAACAGAACTTGCCCTGCCTGGAAACACGAGCCGAGGTGATATTCAGTCTCAACCAGGTGGTCTGCAACATCCCAGCCCAGCCATCGGCTTTGATGTGCTGTTCTGGTGATAGCACAGGTACTGGGGAGGCTTGTTCAGGGAAGATTCCTCATCCTCTTCTGTGCATGGCGATCACATCCTTGTCTCCCTAACAGAGTGTATCCTATGAGATGCAGGCCAGGCTTTCCTGGGAGCTTTAAGTAATCCCCTGCTGCAGCGAGCTCAGTCTCAGCCACCAGCACAGGCACCTTGGGGTCTATTGTCTTAGGAGTCATGGAGAATCCATCGTTGGTTGCTGCCTGGACCTGGCCAGGGCTGACCAAGGCAGATGAGGGAACCCTTCCTGGACTCCTGTCCGAACCCCAGCTTCCCACCAAATTTCTCAACTGCCCTTTTCACCAGAGTTATTTAACATACCCAACGGAAAGTAACCCAGGATATTAGGACACCTGATCCCAAATAACTCTTAAATAGGGAAGTCCTCTGCTGTTTGTGCACGGCTGCTCTTGCTACAGGAGACCTGGGACAGAGGACTGCTGTCTGCACTCTCCCTTCACTCTGCCTAACTTGAAGATCCGTAAGTAACACAAAACTTAAACTTTCCTGTCGAGGTTTGAACACTGAAGCTGTGCCCCTAATCTGACCTGTGACTCCAGGGCCACCCCAGAGAGACCTAGTGGGTGAATCCCCTGCTGTGCATTTCTGTCTGAAACTCTAGGGGCTGCTGGGAGCATTGGCTACCAGCTCAATTAATAGAGAAACTCAAGGAATTTCTTTCTAATTATATGTGTCCTACTTGACACATTCAGCAGAGACAACAATAGCTCCTTAAAACACCCTTTTGTTTGGAGAGAAGCCAATCCAGATCCTCGGCCTGTTTTTCAATCAGGTTATTTGTTATTTACTATTGAGTTGTTTGACTGCCTTATGTATTTAGATATTTACCCCTTCTACCACTTAGGATTTGCAACTATCGTCTTTCATTTTCTGGGTTACTTTTTCACTCAGTTGATTATTTGTTTGTCGGTTTGTTTTTTGACGTGCAGATGCTTTAGAGGTCAGTGCAGCCCCACTTGTCTCTTTTCCCATTTATTGCCTGTGTCTTTGGTGTCGTAGCAAAGATATCATTACCAACATCAATGACAAAGCGTTATCTTCGCATGTTCCCCTCGTCATTTTATGGTTTCAGGTCTATGTTTGGGTCTTCGCTCCATTTTGAGTTGATTTGTATATATAGTATATGATAAAGGGATCAAGGACCACATGTATAGAAACATCAAATCCTAAGGTGGAGTACAGTAGATAAGTAGATATATACCATTTTTCATTCTTACTCCTATCTCAACAGAGCTGGAAACAAATTTTTGGCTGCAGATGAACTTCTAATCCTCGATATCACTGTGTTCATTTCACCTATAGCATGATAGGGTCATTGTCCTCTTCACACTGGCCCCTGCAGGAGGCTACTCACCCCATGCCTTCAAGAGAGTGGTCAAGCCCTTGATGCCTGCCATAAATGACTCTTTACTTGATAGGAATTCATGCCTGCTGCCAGAGTGCAGACCTACAGAGAGGAGTAGGACCATCTGCAGGAAAAGACACATTTGTCCCCTGACCTTGTTGAATAAAATCACTGCTGTAATCCCTTCATAGCATAGTAAAAAGTAAATATTTCATAAAGTGAGAAACAGGAAAATGACGCCAGAATCCTCATCATCACCATCCTCTCCAAACCAACACAGACACTAAACATAGAGATTCAAACTAGAGTGAAAGCTGGGAGAGCAAAGGAAGAAAACAGGGACATTGAGACCAATGGGATCCCACACAATCTCCAACGAAATGCACAGCTCCTCTCGCTGAGAAGGTTCAAGATTTCCTGTCTCTGAGCCTTCTCTCTGCAGACATAGAAATCCAGGCTAACTCCTCTCTCCCGACTTGTCCGCTCCTGCTCTCCTTCTTCCAGGTCACTCCAGCCATGAGGACCTTCGCCTTCCTCACTGCCATGCTTCTCCTGGTGGCCCTGCATGCTCAGGCAGAGGCACGTCAGGCAAGAGCTGATGAAGCTGCCGCCCAGCAGCAGCCTGGAGCAGATGATCAGGGAACGGCTCATTCCTTTACATGGCCTGAAAGCGCCGCTCTTCCTCTTTCAGGTGAGACAGGCCGGCATGCAGAGCTGCAGGGTCTAGAGGGATGGATGGGAGACAGAGTCGGGAATCGAGACTCAGTGGTTCATGTCACCTAGATGGCTTCATTTAGCATCTCTGGGCCTTGGTTTTCTCATCTGTAAATTGAATAGAGAGCCAAAGAAATCTAGCAGGTTTTCTGTCTTTAAAGACGTGAGGCAGCTCTGCCTGGAGAGTAACCATTCTTTTATTCCCTTACTTCCTTAATAATCCTTTCACTTTAGAGAATCAATAAAATTAACAAATAAAACTTGAAATCAACATATGTCTGTGAAATTCAGTAGGTTTAAGACATGAAGAGACAGTCTGACTAGTTCTTGATTCAAACAAGTGATCTTCATTACATGGAGAATATTTGACTGTATCTGTACAACCATTTCTAAGAGTAGAGACAAGCCTAAGAGTGCGTTCAGGTGTGTGTTTGATGGGGCAGAAGCACAAAAATGAAAGCAAATGAGAATAAGTCTCAAATCCTGCGTGACCAGCACTGCTCTGTGTATTTATTCTTATTGACTGAAGCTGTTCATGCTACCGGCCCTAATGCAGCCGACATCCCTCATTAGCTAGCACATGACTTCTCCAGGATTCCCTTTGCCACCCACTGCTGACCTTCTGATCCATTTACGATGCTCTCTCTGTGTCCCCAGAGTCAGCAAAAGGCTTGAGGTGCGTTTGCACACGAGGATTCTGCCGTTTGTTATAATGTCACCTTGGGTCTTGCACCTTTCATGGTTGACTCCACCGGATCTGCTGCCGCTGAGCTTCCAGAATCAAGAAAAATACGCTCAGAAGTTACTTTGAGAGTTACAAGAAATTTTTGCTACTGCTGTACCTTCTCCTCAGTTTCCTTTTCTCATCCCAAATAAATACCTTATCGCAAGATTTCTGTCTTTACATCTCTTTCACCTTTGATGTGTCTTTGTGTCTCGATACTTGGGATGCACCTTCCAGAATCCTAAGGTTTAAAACAAAACAACATTCCACATTCTAGGAATTTCAAGCAGGAGTTTGGGCTTCAGACTCAAATGGAAATGAAGGCCCAAATCACACCATCAATCTCCCCATCCACTGCTCTGTATTTTCACTCTGCTTCATTGGCTCTGGATCCACTCTCAAAGAGCTGCCGTGTGCTGGGCAAACAATCATTGTCAGTTTAAAGTTCAGGCAGTCACAAAATCATTTCTTCTCAGGAGAAACCAGCATGGTCTGTGCTAAAGAATTAGAGTTTAATCAAACGTGTTCAAGTCACACATTTGCCTTTTAAGACATAGGGTTACAGGAGATTCACTGAAACAACTTTAAGAGGGAAATGGGTTGTTAGCAAAGCCGGGATTAATGGTAGAGAAAGCGCAGCAGCCCACACCGGGATGTCCTCATTAAGAGCATCCTCCAGCCACGTCTACTAAGACCTGGATTTCACACCCATAAAGTCGTCTTCACACCCAGAAAATACAGACGCACAAATGCTCCACTGCACTTTGCAACACGCATGCTCTTGTGTTGCCTTAACACCTCTGAGAACCTGATTCTGCCTGGAAAACACAGCTTCAGAGGAGATAAGGGATGAGGGAGGGAAAGCGATTCACCAGGAACATGGCAGCCTTCTTGTTTCTGTAGGGTGCTGGGCAGTTCAGGGTTCCAGGCACCCCACTGAGACACCGCATGGACGGGGAAGCCCATGCAGAACCCAGGGAGGACAGAGTGGGCGCCGACCTCCAGTGCATCTCCCCTAGCTCACCCAGGGTTTAACCTTTCCTGCCTTTGTCTTCAGGGAAGTTGATGCCAACGGCTGTCCCTACTGCAACCTTCTGAATCCTATTTCACCATCTTCAATAAGGGCCTCCTTCACATTTCTAAAACGTCTTGGTGAATTTTTTTTGTACAATAAATGAAATAAGTTTCTTTTGCTATTTGTTTTCTAATTTTCTAAACCCAGCTTACGAGCAAACCCAGAAGGAAAGAGATCTGAAAAGTACTCATTCTGTTTTAGGAATATCTGAATTTTTTCCTTTTTCACTAAGAAACAAACAACTCATGAAGAATCTAAGGGAAAGAGCTCACTCTAACATTTCCTCTCAGTCACCCTCCCAACCTCTCAATGCTGTATCCTCCTGGCTGACAGTGACTCCCACCTTTCTTCCAGCCCTCCACCCCATGGCCCTGCCACCACC
>NW_012105309.1:458741-461304 GCF_000951045.1 Mandrillus leucophaeus
TTCCTTACGTATTTAGATATTTACCCTTTCTACCACTTAGGGTTTGCAACTATTATCTTTCATTTTCTGAGTTGCTTTTTCACTCAGTTGATTATTTGTTTGTTGGTTTCTTTTTTGATGTGCAGATGCTTTAGAGGTCAAGGCAGCCCCACTTGCCTCTTCTCCCATTTATTGCCCGTGTTTTTCGTGTCATAGCAAAGATATCATCACCCACATCAATGTCAAAGCGTCATCTTCATATATTCCTCTTGTCGTTTTATGGTTTCAGGTCTATGTTTGGGTCTTCGATCCATTTTGAGTTGATTTGTGTATATAGTATATGATAAAGGACCACATGTATACAAACATCAAATCCTAAGGTGCAGTACAGTAGATATATAACATTTTTAATTCTTATTCACATCTCTATAGAGCTGGAAACAAATTTTTGGCTGTAGACGAACTTTTTACCTCGATATGTCAGTGTTCATTTCACCTATCATATGATAGGGTCATTGTTCTCTTCACACTGGCCCCTACAGGAGGCTACACACCCCATGCCTTCATGAGTGTGGTCAAGCCCT
Organism: Mandrillus leucophaeus; assembly: GCF_000951045.1. Taxonomy (NCBI): domain Eukaryota; kingdom Metazoa; phylum Chordata; class Mammalia; order Primates; family Cercopithecidae; genus Mandrillus; species Mandrillus leucophaeus. The sequence continues at coordinate 459,305 of NW_012105309.1, forward strand.
TGATGCCTGCAATAAATGACGCTTTACTTGATAGGAATTCATGCCTGCTGCCAGAGTGTAGACCTACAGAGAGTAGTAGGGCCATCTGCAGGAAACGAGACATTTGTTGCCTGACCTCATTGAATAAAATCACTGCTGTTATCCTTTGCTAGAAGAGTTAAAAGTAAATATTTCGTAAAGTGAGAAACAGGAATCCTCATCATCATCCTTTCCAAACCAGTACAGACACTAAACATAGAGATTCAAACTAGAGTGAAAGCTGGGAGAGCAAAGGAAGAAAACAGGGACATTGAGACCAATGGGATCCCACACAATCTCCAACGAAATGCACACCTCCTCTCGCTGAGAAGGTCCAAGGTTTCCTGTCTCTGAGCCTTCTCTCTGCAGACATAGAAATCCAGACTAACTCCTCTCTCCCGACTTGTCCGCTCCCGCTCTCCCTCTTCCAGGTCACTCCAGCCATGAGGACCTTCGCCCTCCTCACCGCCATGCTTCTCCTGGTGGCCCTGCAGGCTCAGGCAGAGGCACGCCAGGCAAGAGCTGATGAAGCTGCCGCCCAGCAGCAGCCTGGAGCAGATGATCAGGGAATGGCTCATTCCTTTACACGGCCTGAAAACGCCGCTCTTCCGCTTTCAGGTGAGACAGGCCGGCATGCAGAGCTGCAGGGTCTAGAGGGATGGATGGGAGACAGAGTCGGGAATCGAGACTCAATGGTTCATGTCACTTAGGTGGCTTCATTTAGCATCTCTGGGCCTTGGTTTTCTCATCTATAAATTGTATAGAGAGCCAAAGAAATCTAACAGGTTTTCTGTCTTTAAAGACTTGAGGCAGCTCTGCCTGGAGAGTAACCATTCTTTTATTCCCTTACTTCCTTAATAATCCTTTCACTTTAGAGAATCAATAAAATTAAAAAATAAAACTTGAAATCAAGATATGTCTGTGAAATTCAGTAGGTTTAAGACATGAAGAGACAGTCTGACACTCTTTCTTGATTCAAACAAGTCATCTTCATTACACGGAGAATATTTGACTGTATCTGTACAACCGTTTCTAAGAGTAGAGACAAGCCTAAGAGTGCGTTCAGGTGTGTGTCTGATGGGGCAGAAGCACAAAAATGAAAGCAAATGAGAATAAGTCTCAAATCCTGCGTGACCAGCACTGCTCTGTGTATTTATTCTTATTGACTGAAGCTGTTCATGCTACCGGCCCTAATGCAGCCAACATCCCTCATTAGCTAGCACATGACTTCTCCAGGATTCCCTTTGCCACCCACTGCTGACCTTCTGATCCATTTACGATGCTCTCTCTGTGTCCCCAGAGTCAGCAAAAGGCTTGAGGTGCGTTTGCACACGAGGATTCTGCCGTTTGTTATAATGTCACCTTGGGTCCTGCGCCTTTCGTGGTTGACTCCACCGGATCTGCTGCCGCTGAGCTTCCAGAATCAAGAAAAATACGCTCAGAAGTTACTTTGAGAGTTACAAGAAATTCTTGCTACTGCTGTACCTTCTCCTCAGTTTCCTTTTCTCATCCCAAATAAATACCTTCTCGCAAGATTTCTGTCTTTACATCTCTTTCACCATTGATGTGTCTTTGTGCCTCAAGACACTTGGGATGCACCTTCCAGAATCCTAAGGTTTTAAACAAAAGAACATTCCACATTCTAGGAATTTCAAGCAGGAGTTTGGGCTTCAGACTCAAATGGAAATGAAGGCCCAAATCACACCATCAATCTCCCCATCCACTGCTCTGTATTTTCACTCTGCCTCATTGGCTCTGGATCCACTCTCAAAGAGCTGCCGTGTGCTGGGCAAACAATCATTGTCAGTTTAAAGTTCAGGCAGTCACAAAATCATTCCTCCTCAGGAGAAACCAACATGCTCTGTACTGAACAATTGGAGTTTTATCGAACGCGTCCCAGTTACACATTTGCCTTTTAAGACATAGGGCTACAGGAGATCCACTGAAACAACTTTAAGAGGGAAATGGGTTGTTAGCAAAGG
>NW_012105309.1:461354-472230 GCF_000951045.1 Mandrillus leucophaeus
ATTCTAGGAATTTCAAGCAGGAGTTTGGGCTTCAGACTCAAATGGAAATGAAGGCCCAAATCACACCATCAATCTCCCCATCCACTGCTCTGTATTTTCACTCTGCCTCATTGGCTCTGGATCCACTCTCAAAGAGCTGCCGTGTGCTGGGCAAACAATCATTGTCAGTTTAAAGTTCAGGCAGTCACAAAATCATTTCTTCTCAGGAGAAACCAGCATGGTCTGTGCTAAAGAATTAGAGTTTAATCAAACGTGTTCAAGTCACACATTTGCCTTTTAAGACATAGGGTTACAGGAGATTCACTGAAACAACTTTAAGAGGGAAATGGGTTGTTAGCAAAGCCGGGATTAATGGTAGAGAAAGCGCAGCAGCCCACACCGGGATGTCCTCATTAAGAGCATCCTCCAGCCACGTCTACTAAGACCTGGATTTCACACCCATAAAGTCGTCTTCACACCCAGAAAATACAGACGCACAAATGCTCCACTGCACTTTGCAACACGCATGCTCTTGTGTTGCCTTAACACCTCTGAGAACCTGATTCTGCCTGGAAAACACAGCTTCAGAGGAGATAAGGGATGAGGGAGGGAAAGCGATTCACCAGGAACATGGCAGCCTTCTTGTTTCTGTAGGGTGCTGGGCAGTTCAGGGTTCCAGGCACCCCACTGAGACACCGCATGGATGGGGAAGCCCATGCAGAACCCAGGGAGGACAGAGTGGGCGCCGACCTCCAGTGCATCTCCCCTAGCTCACCCAGGGTTTAACCTTTCCTGCCTTTGTCTTCAGGGAAGTTGATGCCAACGGCTCTCCCTACTGCAACCTTCTGAATCCTATTTCACCATCTTCAATAAGGGCCTCCTTCACATTTCTAAAACGTCTTGGTGAATTTTTTTTGTACAATAAATGAAATAAGTTTCTTTTGCTATTTGTTTTCTAATTTTCTAAACCCAGCTTACGAGCAAACCCAGAAGGAAAGAGATCTGAAAAGTACTCATTCTGTTTTAGGAATATCTGAATTTTTTCCTTTTTCACTAAGAAACAAACAACTCATGAAGAATCTAAGGGAAAGAGCTCACTCTAACATTTCCTCTCAGTCACCCTCCCAACCTCTCAATGCTGTATCCTCCTGGCTGACAGTGACTCCCACCTTTCTTCCAGCCCTCCACCCCATGGCCCTGCCACCACCTGGAATTCCTCCATCTCTCAATCTCAAGTATGAAGGTCCCAGTCGCTGAGTCACCGGATCTCCTTCCAGCCTCTCCCACAGCCATCCCTCCGTCCCTGCTGATCAGAACCAGTAAGGCTGTTCTCCCACAGAAATGTGCATGGGAGTCACCCGGGAGTCTGTTCCCCAGGCTGCACCCAGAACACCTGTCATCTGCCCTCATTTCCTCTTCTTATGCACTGTACTGTCTTTAACTCAGATTCTCTGAGCTAGGTAATGTTTTTATATCATTTTCAGGCATATTAGTTGAGTTTTGCATTCAAGTTTAAGAAACCACAACAAGCTGAGTTAACATTTTCACTGCCACACCTGAAAATTAGGAAAGAATTCTGGCTTCATAAAATTCCCAATTGAAGGACTCAAAGCATAAGTGACCTTGTTGTCTTTACCTTGTATTCCCATTTTTCTCTTGATCTTAATTTGAGTTCTCTCCCCAGGTGACAGCCATGTGAATTGTGGTTATCTCCCCACGGCCTCCGTTGCTCATCTCAGGGAGAAAATCCCTACTTCTCTCTCCATTGTTTCAGCCAACTCCCGAGTCCCATGCCCTCCTCTGAGTCTGTCACTGAGGGGAGAGGTTGAGACTCCACCTGGATCCCACACTACCCCTGCTCCACACAGGAAAAATTCACACTAAGAATGGGAGAGGAAGGTTCCTCAGTCACTCCATAGACTTCACAATTCCACGCCCCCACCACAATGGGCTCTGTGACACTTTGAGAAAAAATCTAGAAAATTCACTCCTATTTCATCAATATTTTAGAGAAGTTGAGATTTACACACACAGAATATGTACGTATGCAGTTCCTCACTAATACTGTGAAAATGCCCTCTGTTCATCTAGGACTGTGTGAAAAGACAACACAAAAGTTAATGGATTAAAACAGCACGATCAGGTCTTCATTCACACATTTGCGACTGGGACGTGGCTCCCTCCACAGGCATCAGAGGAGAGGTGCTGCTGGGATCTGAAAACCTCATGGCCAAGATGCTTGTGCACAGGTAGAGGGAGTGCTGGGCTGGCTCAGTGGGAGCTCTGACAGGCTGAGCGATGAGACCCTGTGATGCACTGAGGCCAGGTCATGCCAGCTCATGACACAGAAGATAGGTGTGACAACTTTTATCCCACTCAGAGTTAGGAGGATTTGAACCAGAGAGATTTACAAACACTGCATATCAGCGTTTTCTTTTTCCTAGAAAGCTGGTTGCTCTGGGTTCTCTAGCTCATGCTTGAAGGTGGTCTCAGTACCACATTTTATGCAATGCTTAGACTACCTCCAAGCAGGGTATCCGGGCTTCAAAGGCAACGGCAATCTTAGTAGATGTGGGGTGCTGAAAAAAAAAATACCATACACCAAGTGACTTTTAAACAACAGAAATATATTTCTCAGTGTTCTCGAGTTTGAGAAGTCCAAATCAAGGTGCCAACAGATTTCTTTCTGGTGAGGACCAGCATTTTGGCTCATAGGCAGCATCTTCTCACGGCTTCCTCACCTGAGGGAAGGAATGAAGGAGCTCTCTGGGGCCTCTTCCTCAGGGGCACTAATCCTATTCATGAGGACTCCACCCTCCTGAACATATCTCCTCCCAGAAAGCCCCACCTTTTCATGCTATCATCTGGGGGAGGGATTTCAATACATGAATTTCAGATGAACAAAAACATTCAGGCTGCAGCACCATACAATACAGAGGAAGTGAAAGATACGAACTTCTTATGTCCTTAGCCCAGCAAATGCCGTGGTGCTAAGTCAGGTGTGTTCAACTGGTCAAGATGTCACCCAACGTAGATTCAACAGAAGAGGATTTCACCTCCATTTTTATGCGGAAAGAGTCATGGATTTAGGGCCACATTTCAAAACAGCTCAAGGAAGTTTTTACTTCATGGTTTATTGTAAAATTGCTGCAGACGACAACACTACACACATAGACAACCTGAGAGCGGCAGCTGGGAAAGGCAGACAACGTGCAGGGAACTTGGAGTTCCTGCTTGTCCCAGCTGAATCTGCAGGCCCGGGAGTCTCTGTGTGGCACAGGCAGGACCAGGCCCCACCCTACAGGGTGGTGGACAAACGGCTGAGGGGAGGGACAGGATGGTGCACTCTGAGGAGCTGGAATGTGGCCAGTTCTCCCCAGAGCTCATCCCCATGCAACCCCGCTCTGCCTCACACTAACATGCACGCTGTGTTCCACAACAGCCCTTTCCTACCGGGTCAAAACCAGGTCTCAGGGGCATGCCAAAGGTCCACACACACTGTGTCTGCTGGAGCCACCAGACAGCCTCAAAGTGTGTGGAAATATTCTTGCTGCTCTGGAGGCCTCTCTCCTCTCATGGGCACACCTGCTCCCTCACCCACTGTTTCTGTAGAATATTTCCTTCAACCTGATGATGTCAAGGCACTTATGGAGAGTTCAGACTCACTTCAATATTCCCTGGAACTTCAAATGCATGTGTATGAAAGACCAGCTTAAGCCATGTCTACTGACACTGGGTGTTGACACTGGTGGAAAGAATGGGAAAATCGGGATAACGGGGGGACTGAGGGTAAACATGGAAGAGAACGTGTTGCAAAGATGTTGCGGGAAGTCAGGGACCCCAAACGGAGGGGCCGGCTGAAGCCATGGCAGAAGAACATAAATTGTGATGATTTCATGGACATGTATTAGTTGCCCAAATTAATACTTTTACAATTTCTTATGCCCGTCTTTACTGCAATCTCGGAACACAAATTGCGAAGATTTCATGGACACTTATCAGTGAATAAGTGAAATCAATACTCTTGTGATTTCCAATGCCTGTCTTTATTTTAATCTCTTAATCCTGTCATCTTTGTAAACTGGGGATGCATGTCACCTCAGGACCCTGTGATGATTGCGTTAACTGCACAAATTGGTTAAACAATATGAAATCTGGGCACCTTGAAAAAAGAACAGGATACCAGTGATGTTCAGGGAACAAGGGAGATAACCATTAGGTCTGGTTGCCTCAGAACCGGGTGGAACAGAGCCATATTTCTCTCCTTTCAAAAGAAAATAGGAGAAATATCGCTGAATTCTTTCTCTCAGCAAGGAACATCCCTGAGAAAGAGAATGCATTCCTAGGGGGATGTGTCTAAAATGGCCGCTCTGGGGACATCTGTCTTTTACGGTTGCAGATAAGGGATGAAATAAGCCCTGGTCTCCCGTAGCACTCCCATGCCTATTAGGACAACGAAATTCCCGCCTAATAAATTTTGGTCAGACCGGTTGACTGCTGTCAAACCCTGTCTCCCGATAAGATGTTATTAATGAAATGCGTGTCTGAAACTTCATTAGCAATTTTAATTTCACCCTGGTCCTGTGATCTCGCCCTGCCTCCATTTGCCTTGTAACACTGTATTACCTTATGAAACATGTGATCTCTGTGACCCACACCTATTCATACACTGCCTCCCCTTTTAAAAATCACTAATAAAACTTGCTGGTTTTGTGACTTGGGGGGCATCACGGAACCTGTCAATATGTGATGTCTCCCCCGGTCAACCAGCTTTAAAATTTATCTCTTTGTAATTTTTCCCTTTATTTCTCAAACCGGCCAACACTAAGGGAAACAGAAAAGAACCCACATTGAATTATCGGGGGCGGGTTCCCCCGCTACAAAGACTTTTAGACAAAACTCCTGATTGCTTAAACTCCAGTGTTCTTCCAACGTTCTAGGGCAGTCTGAAAAGAATGTGAAAGGGACTGCAAGAGAAGAACCTCTGTGCTAGTTGGGATGAAAGTTTGAAAGCCACTGGACAAGGAACAGGTACAACCTCAACAGACTGGGAACCCAGTGGGTCCTGGGAATGGAGTGCCATGCACTAGCCTGCAGTGCTCACCGCTGCAGCTAAGCCTGGGAGGGAAGGACATCAGGACACTGAGTTAGGGGTGAGGAAGGCAGAAACAGGAGCCACCAGTGACTCAGAGCCACTTGCAGCGCATTCTGTGCTCCCTGAACTCCTAAAATCACTCCGGGTGCTGCTGGTACGGCTGCTGCTGAACCAGACACACACAGGCTGACAGGTTGTGCAACAGCAGCAGTAAACAGAATACCTAGAACCCACATCCTTTCTTATGTGAACACCTGGGAAGACCACCACCACCGGGATGGCCCCAACATCAGACAACAGTGCCCCTGCCCAAGAGATCATCCAGGGAGACATCAGCTTCATAGGAACCAGACACAACAATGAATCTCATTATTTTTCAACTTTTATTTTAGATTTCTGGGTCCATGTTCAGGTTTGTTATATGCAGGGTGAATCTATAGGGCGATGTTGAGGGTGTGGGTACAACTTACCCCATCACCCAGATAGACAGCATACTACACAATAGACAGGTCAACAACATTTGCCTCCCTCCCTCCCTGGTCCCTCTCCCAGTCCGCTGCAGCTAAGCCTGGGAGGGAAGGACATCAGGACACTGGGTTAGGGGTGAGAAAGGCAGAACTAGGAGCCACCACTGACTTGGAGCCACTTGCAGCACATTCTGTGCTCCCTGAACTCCTAAAATCACTCTGGGAGCTGCTGGTTTGGGAAATTCTTCCTGCCTTTATGTCCATGAGTCCATGATTACCCACTGTGTAGCTCCCACTTACAAGTGAGATGATGTGATGTTTGGTTTTCTGCTCCTGCATTAATTCACTAAGGATAATGGCTTCCAGCTGCATCCATCTTGCTGCAAACGACACAATTTCATTCTCTTTTATGACTGCAGTATCCCATGGTGTATGTGTACCACAGTTTCTTCAGCCAGTTCACCAATGATGGGCATCTAGGCTGATTCCATGTCTTTGTTATTGTGAATGATGCTCGCATGAACATATGAGTGCATGTGTCTTGGTGGAATCAGAGTTTTGTTTTAAGTTATTTGGCAGATCTCTAAAACTGCTTGCCACTTGTGCCTGAACACATTAACACTCCCCCAATAGTGTATAACTTCTCTATGTATTCCTGCCAATATCTGTTATTTTTGACTTTTTAATAACAGCCATTCTGACTAGTGTGAGATGGTATCTCTTTGAGGATTTAATTTACATTTGTTAATGATCAGTAAGGTAAAGCATTTTTTTCATGTTTGTTAGCCTCTTGTATGTCTTTTCTTGAGAAGTATCTGTTCATGCCCTGGCACATATTTTAAAGGGGTCATTTCTTTTTTGCTTACTTATTTGTTTAAGTCCCTTGTAGAGGAAAATCACTTTGACTACGAGGTCACCCCCAACCAGCCTCTCTTTCTTCTACAGGTACGGACCTCACCATCCCCGAGACATAGTGTGGGGTCATGTCCAGGATCCAAACTCTTGCCTTGCTGCTTCCTTTGCCTCGTTCTTTGCTGGGTACCCCAAGGATGACATCATTGGGTGGAATTTTGCTGAGATCACCATTTGCCTTCAGTGTAATCCCATTACTTTAAGATGCAAGGAACTCTCAGAGTCTCAGTCATATTGTAAGGCTGCCCTAGAAGCTACGCAAAAACTGTGAATATGGGAGATCTGTGTGTAACAACCCAATGCCCGAATCTAAACAGCTGTGCCAGTAATAACACTCATGCAATGCTGTGGAAATGCTAATGGACTGGAGTGTGTCCTGCGTGCAGGAAGCGGGTCCAGGTGTCACTTCTTTCAGAAATGGGACATTTCCAAAACCCAGAGATTCTCCTCACTTGCAAACACACCCCTTCATATTCTGCCCCTATAACCTCATCCTTGGGCCCCTCCACGCACCTACTAATGCCCCAGGAAATAAAACCATCACCAGGGCTTCAGTCTCCCTAAGCAGCCCAAATTTCTTCTTGCGCTGGGATGAGACTGTTGCTCACTTCCTCCAGTGCTGAAGGTCCTGGGCCTGCCACACATCAGGAACTCACTGCTTCCTCAGAGGGACAGCTGACCCCACTGCTCTGCCACAGCGACCACCCCTAACAAGGCTTCAGATAACTCCTCCTTACTTAAGGTTGAGACAGACACTGTACCTCTCCATCCACTACCCCCAGTTCTCCACAGCCCAATGCCTGCTGCCTTCACATAGAGCTATAGGGGAGGCCCTGCGCACCCAGCCTCCTGGACCAGTGCTGTATAGGACCCTCCTATGGCGGCAGGGGCTGCCCAATCTGCACACTGGGTTCAGAAACCTCACCATTGGTATTTATTGCCTCAGGAGTGACTACATTCTTTTCCCGTTTCTAGAAACCTTATCCCATCTACCTCACTAGGAGAAGGAGGAGGAGGGTTGGTAGTGGTACATTTTAAAATGTGCATTGGTCTCCCTAGGGCTTCTCCTCAAATAACACATGAGAGACCACAGGAGCTAAATCCTGTGCATCTCAAGCAAACAGTGATCATCCTACTCAGGCTGTGTGTATGGAGACTCATAAGCCTGCCCAAAATTGGCTAGAGAGCAAGGAAATTGAGCACACAGCACCAGGTGATGTAAGCTAACACCCATCTTGCTGCCACCTTTGCTGCCCCCCGAGAGACTTCCAAGAGACGTTAGTTCTCAAGCAGCAAACCCAGTAGTCCTCGGACCGGATGGTCCTAGACACTCGGTTAGCCTTAAGCTGTCCATTGCCCAAGCAATGAGGCAATTGTCTGCTCTAGGGAACCACATGCTGTGTGCACATCCTTAACGACCCAACAAAACTTGCCCTGCCTGAAAACACAAGCCGAGATGGGATTCCGTCTCCCCCATGTGTCCTGCAACATCCCAGCCCAGCCAGTAGTCCTTGATGTGTTGTTATGGTTAGAGCACAGGTACTGGGGAGGCTGGTTCAGGGCAAGATTCCTCATCCTCTCCTGTGCATGGGTGTCAATCGTGTCCTTGCTTCTCTAACAGAGTGTATCCTGTGACATGCAGGCCAGGCTCTCCTGGGGGCTTTAAGTAATCCCTTGATGCAGCGAGCTCAGCCTCAGCCATCTCGGGGTCCATTGTCTTAGGAGTCATGGAGAATCCATCGTTGGTTGCTGCTTGGGCCTGGCCAGGGCTGACCAAGGAAGATGAGGGGACCCTCTGTCTGAATCCCAGCTTCCCACCAAATTTCTCAACTGCCCTTGCCAAAAGAGTTATTTAACATACCCAACGGAAAGTAACCCAGGATATTAGGACACCTGATCCCAAATAACTCTTAAATAGGGAAGTCCTCTGCTGTTTGTGCACGGCTGCTCTTGCTACAGGAGACCCGGGACAGAGGACTGCTGTCTGCACTCTCCCTTCACTCTGCCTAACTTGAGGATCTGTAAGTAACACAAAACTTAAACTTTCCTGTCGAGGTTTGAACATTGAAGCTGTGCCCCCAATCTGACCTGTGACTCCTGGGTCACCCCAGAGGGACTTAGTGGGTGAATCCCCTGCTGTGCATTTCTGTCCGAACCGCTAGGGGCTGCTGGGAGCACTGGCTACCAGCTCAATTAATAGAGAAACTCAAGGAATTTCCTTCTAATTACACGTGTCCTACTTGACACGTCCAACAGAGACAACAATAGCTCCTTAAAACATCCTTTTATTTGGAGAGAAGCTGATCCTGCTCCTTAGCCTGTTTTTCAATCAGGTTATTTGTTATTTGCTATTGAGTTGTTTGAATTCCTTACGTATTTAGATATTTACCCTTTCTACCACTTAGGGTTTGCAACTATTATCTTTCATTTTCTGAGTTGCTTTTTCACTCAGTTGATTATTTGTTTGTTGGTTTCTTTTTTGACGTGCAGATGCTTCAGAGGTCAAGGCAGCCCCACTTGCCTCTTTTCCCATTAATTGCCCGTGTCTTTGGTGTCATAGCAAAGATATCATCACCCACATCAATGTCAAAGCATCATCTTCATATGTTCCTCTCGTCGTTTTATGGTTTCAGATCTATGTTTGGGTCTTCGATCCATTTTGAGTTGATTTGTGTATAGAGTATATGATAAAGGACCACATGTATAGAAACATCAAATCCTAAGGTGGAGTACAGTAGATATATACCATTTTTCATTCTTATTCACATCTCTATAGAGCTGGAAACAAATTTTTGGCTGTAGAAGAACTTTTTACCTCGATATGTCAGTGTTCATTTCACCTATCGCATGATAGGGTCATTGTTCTCTTCACACTGGCCCCTACAGGAGGCTACACACCCCATGCCTTCATGAGTGTGGTGAAGCCCTTGATGCCTGCAATAAATGACGCTTTACTTGATAGGAATTCATGCCTGCTGCCAGAGTGTAGACCTACAGAGAGGAGTAGGGCCATCTGCAGGAAAAGAGACATTTGTCGCCTGACCTCATTGAATAAAATCATTGCTGTTATCCTTTGCTAGAAGAGTTAAAAGTAAATATTTCGTAAAGTGAGAAACAGGAATCCTCATCATCATCCTTTCCAAACAAGTACAGAAACTAAACATGGAGATTCAAACTAGAGTGAAAGCTGGGAGAGCCAAGGAAGAAAACATGGACATTGAGACCAATGGGATCCCACACAATCTCCAACGAAATGCACACCTCCTCTCGCTGAGAAGGTTCAAGGTTTCCTGTCTCTGAGCCTTCTCTCTGCAGACATAGAAATCCAGGCTAACTCCTCTCTCCCGACTTGTCCGCTCCTGCTCTGCCTCTTCCAGGTCACTCCAGCCATGAGGACCTTTGCCCTCCTCACCGCCATGCTTCTCCTGGTGGCCCTGCATGCTCAGGCAGAGGCACGTCAGGCAAGAGCTGATGAAGCTGCCGCCCAGCAGCAGCCTGGAGCAGATGATCAGGGAGTGGCTCATTCCTTTACATGGCCTGAAAACGCCGCTCTTCCGCTTTCAGGTGAGACAGGCCGGCATGCAGAGCTGCAGGGTCTAGAGGGATGGATGGGAGACAGAGTCGGGAATCGAGTCTCAGTGGTCCATGTCACCTAGATGGCTTCATTTAGCATCTCTGGGCCTTGGTTTTCTCATCTATAAATTGAATAGAGAGCCAAAGAAATCTAACAGGTTTTCTGTCTTTAAAGACTTGAGGCAGCTCTGCCTGGAGAGTAACCATTCTTTTACTCCTTTACTTCCTTAATAATCCTTTCACTTTAGAGAATCAATAAAATTAACAAATAAAACTTGAAATCAACATATGTCTGTGAAATTCAGTAGGTTTAAGACATGAAGAGACAGTCTGACGTTCTTTCTGGATTCAAAGAAGTCATCTTCATTACACGGAGAATATTTGACTGTATCTATACAACCGTTTCTAAGAGTAGAGACAAGCCTAAGAGTGTGTTCAGGTGTGTGTCTGATGGGGCAGAAACACAAAAATGAAAGCAAATGAGAATAAGTCTCAAATCGTGCGTGACCAGCACTGTTCTGTGTATTTATTCTTATTGACTGAAGTTGTTCATGCTACCGGCCCTAATGCAGCCAACATCCCTCATTAGCTAGCACGTGACTTCTCCAGGATTCCCTTTGCCACCCACTGCTGACCTTCTGATCCATTTACGATGCTCTCTCTGTGTCCCCAGAGTCAGCAAAAGGCTTGAGGTGCGTTTGCACACGAGGGTTCTGCCGTTTGTTATAATGTCACCTTGGGTCCTGCGCCTTTCATGGTTGACTCCACCGGATCTGCTGCCGCTGAGCTTCCAGAATCAAGAAAAATACGCTCAGAAGTTACTTTGAGAGTTACAAGAAATTCTTGCTAC
>NW_012105309.1:473075-481718 GCF_000951045.1 Mandrillus leucophaeus
GAGTCTGTCACTGAGGGGAGAGGTTGAGACTCCACCTGGATCCCACACTACCCCTGCTCCACACAGTAAAAATGCACACTAAGAATGGGAGAGGGGGTTCTTCAGTCACTCCATAGAGTCCACAATTCCATGCCTCCACCATGATGGGCTCTTTGTGACACTTTGGGAATAAGTTGAGAAAATTTGTTCCTATTTCCTCAAGATTTTAGAGAAGCTGAGATTTTAAACACACAAAATATGTACAAATCCACTTCCTCACCAATACTGTGAAAATGCCCTCTGTTCATCTAGGGCTGTGTGAAAAGACACCACAAAACGTAGTGGATTAAAACAGCACGATCAGGTCTTCATTCACACATTTGCTATTGTGACGTGGCTCCCTCCATGGGCATCATAGGAGAGGTGCTGCTGGGATCTGAAAACCTCAGGGTCAAGATGCTTGCGCACAGGTAGAGGGAGTGCTGGACTGGCTCGGGGGGAGTTCTGACAGGCTGAGCGATGAGACCCTATGATGCACCGAGGCCAGGTCATGCCAGCTCATGAGAGAAAAGATAGGTGTGACACTTTATATCCCACTCAGAGCTAGGAGGATTTGAACCAGAGATTTATAAACACTGCATATCAGAGCTTGTTTTTCCTACAAAGCTGGTTGCTCTGTGTTCTCTAGCTCATCCTTGCAGTTGGGTTCAGCTCCTCTTTTTTCGCAGTGCTTAGACTTCCTCCAAGCATTGTATCTGGGCTTCAAAGGCACCAGCATTCTTAGTATATGTGGGGTGTTGAAAAAAAAAATCATACACCAAGTGACTTATAAACAACAGAAATACATTTCTCAGTGTTCTCGAGAGTGAGAAGTCCAAATCAAGGTGCCAACAGATTTGGTGTCTGGTAAAGACCAGCTTCTAGGTTCATAGAGGGCATCTTCTCACTACTTCCTCACCTGAGGGAAGGAATGAAGGAGCTCTCTGAGACCTCTTCATCAGGGGTACCGATCCTATTCATGAGGACTCCACCCTCCCGACCTCGTCATCCCCCAGAAAGCCCCACCTTTTCATGCTATCACCAGGGGAGGGATTTCAACATACGAATTTCAGAGGGACAAAAACATTCAGGCTGCAGTACCATCCAATACAGAGGAAGCGAAAGATAAAAACTTCTCATGACTTTAGCCCAATAAATGGCATGGTGCTAAGTTAGGTGTGTTCAACTGGTCAAGATGTCACCCGACCTAGATTCAACAGGAGAGAATTTCACCTCCATTCTTATGTGAAAAGAGTCAGGGATTTAGGGCCACCTTTTAAAACAGTTCAAGGAAGTTATTCCTTCATGGTTTATTGTAAAATTGCTGCAGACAACGACACCTGACACATAGAAAACCTGAGAGAGGCAGCTGGTAAAAGCAGACAAATTGCAGGGAGCTTGGATTTCCTGCCTGTCTCAGCTGGATCTGCAGGCCCGGGAGTCTCTGTGTGGCACAGGCTGCACCATGATCCTCCCTGCAGGAGAGTGGACAAACGGATGCGGGGAGGGACAGGACGGTGCACTCTGAGGAGCTGCAATGTGGCCGGTCCTGAGAGCTCATCCCCATGCAAACGCTCTGCCTCCTGCTAACATACATGCTGTGTTCCATGACTGCCCTTCTCTACCGGGTCACAACCAGGTCTCAGGGGCCTGCCCAAGGTCCACACACACTATCTGCTGGGGCCACCAGACAGCCTCAACGTGTGTGGGAATATCCTTGCTGCTCCGGAGGCCTCTCTCCTCTCAGGCCTGCACCTGCACCCTCACCCACAGCTTCCCCAGAATATTTCCTCCAATCCAGTGATGTCAAGGCTCTTATGGAGAGTTCAGACTCACTTCAATGTTTCTTGTATGTGTACGAAAGAAGAGCTTAAGCCATGTCTACTGTCACTGGGTGTTGACACTGGTAGAGAGAATAGGAAAATTGGACTGGGGGTGGGGACTGAGGATAAACATGGAAGAAAAAGTCTTGCAAAGACTTTAGGCAAAACTCCTGCTTGCTTAAACTCCAGAGTTCTGCGAAGGTTCTGGGGCACTCCAAAAGGAAATGTGAAAGGGACTGCAAGAGAAGAATCTCTGTGTTATTCGGGATGAAAGTTTGAAAGCCACTGGGCAAGGAACAGGTGCAACCTCAACACAGGCTGGGAAAGGAGTACCATGCACTAGCTGGGAGTGCTCACCACTGCAGCCAAGCCTGGGAGGGAAGGACATCAGGACACCAGGTTAGGGGTGAAGAAGGCAGAACCAGGAGCCATCACTGACTCGGAGCCACTTGCAGCACATTCTGTGCTCCCCGAACTCCTGAAATCACTCTGGGTGCTGCTGGTACGGCTGCTGCTGAACCAGACACACAAGAGCTGTCAGGTTGTGCAACAGCAGCAGTAAATGGAACTCCCAGAACCCGCATCACTTCTTGTGTGACCACTTGGGAAGGCCACCAACACCGGCATGGCCACTACCTCAGACAACAGCACCCCTGCCCAAGAGACCATCCAGGGAGACATCAACTTCACTGGAACCAGACACGTCAATGAATCTTATTATTTTTCAACTTTCATTTTAGATTCCTGGGTCCATGTTCAGGTTTGCTATATGCAGGGTGGATCTATAGGGCAATGTTGAGGGTTTGGGTACAATTTATCCAATCACCCAGATAGAAAGCATACTACACAATAGACAGGCCTGCAACATTTGCCCTCCTCTATCCCTGTTCCCTCTCCCAGTCTCTGCTGCCTATTCTTCCCACGTTTATGTCCATGAGTCCATGAGTACCCGCTGTGTTGCTCCCACTTATAAGTGAGATCATGCGATATCTGGTTTCCTGCTCCTGTGTTAATTCACTAAGGATAATGGCTTCCAGCTGCATCCATCTTTCTGCAAACAACACAATTTCATTCTCTCTTATGACTGTAGCATTCCATGATGTATATGTGCCACATTTTCTTCATCCAAACCACCACGGATGGGCATGTAGGTTGATTCCATGCCTTTGTTATCGTGAATGATGCTCGCATGAACATACGAGTGCGTGTGTCTTTTAGGCAGAATGATTTGTTTTCCTTTGGATATATACCCAGTAGTGGGATTGTTCAGTGGAATGAGAGTTCTCTGTTAAGTTATTTGGCAAATTTCTAAACTGCTTGCCACTGTGCCTGAAATCCTTATCACTCCCCCAATAGTGTATAAGCCTTCTCTTCTCTATGCAGTCCTGCCAATATCTGTTATTTTTTGAATTTTAATTACAGCCATTCTGACTAGTGTGAGTTAGTATCTCTTTGAGATTTTAAATTGCATTTCTCTAATGATCAGTTATGTAAAGCATATTTTCCTTTTTTTTGTTTTTGGCCTTTTGTAGTCTTTTTTTGAGACATATCTGTTCATGCCCAGGCATACATTTTAAAGGGGTTATTTTTTTTTTGCTTACTTATCTCTTTAAGTCCCTTGTAGAGGAAAATCACTTCGACCATAAAGTTACCACTAAACAGCCTCTCCTTACTGCTGCAGGTACGGATCTCGCTATCCCCAAGACACGCCACTGACTCATGTCCAGTAACCAAACCCTTGCCTTTCAGCTTCCTTTACCTTGTGCTTTGCTGGGTACCCCAAGGTTGACATCATTGAGTGGAATTTTGCTGAGATCACCATTTGCCTTCAGTGTAATCCCATTACTTTATGGTGCAAGGAACTTACAGAGTCTCAGTCAAATTTTAAGGCTGCCCTAGAAGCTATGCAAAAATTATGAACTTGGGGGACCTGTGAGTAACAACCCCATGCCCAAATCTAACCAACTCTTCAGTGATAACCCTCATGCAGTGCTGGGGAAATGCCTATGGACTGGAGTGTGTTCTGTGTGGAGGAAGCAAGTCCAGGTTTCACTTCTAAAGGACATGAAGGCATTACCAGAACTCAGAGATCTTCCTCATGTACATATACACCACTTCATATTTTGCCCCTATAACCTTGTCATTAGGCCCCTACAGGCACCTGCTAATGCCCTAGAACCTAAAACCTTCACCTGGGCCTCAGTTTCCCCAAACAGCCCAACTTTCTTTTTCTGCTGGGATGAGACTGTTGCTCACTTCCTCCAATGCTGAAGTTCCTGGGGCTGTCACACATCAGGAACTCACTGCTTCCTCAAGAGACAGCTGACCCCACTGCTCTGCCACAGCGACCACCCCCACAAGGCTTGAGACACCTCTTCCTTCATTAAGATTGAGGGAGATGCTTCAGCTGTCACTCCACTGCCCCCAGTCCACCACAGCCCAATACCTGCTTCACACAGAGCTTCAGGGGAGGCCATGAGTGCCCAGCCTGCTGGACCGGTGCTGTACACGACCCTCTCATGGTGACAGGGGCTTCCCGGCCTGCACACTGGGTTCAGCAACCTCACCTTAGGTATTTATTCCCTCAGGAGTGACTGCATTCTTTTCTCATTTTCAGAAACCTTATTCCACCTACCTCACTATGAGAAAGAGACTGAGGGTAATGAGTGGTATATTTAAAACGTAAACGAGTCTCCCTAGGACTTCTCAAACAACACAGGAGGGACCAGAGGACCTGAAGCCCGCATATCTCAAGCACTCAGTGATCGTCCCACTCATGCTGTGTGTATGGAGACTCATAAGCCTGCCCAGAATTGGCTACGGAACAAGGTATTTGAGCACACAGCACCAGGTGATGCAAGCTAACACCCATCTCGCTGCCACCTTGGCCGCCTCCCTGAGAGATTTCCAAGAGACATTAGGTCTCAAGCAGCAAACTCAGGAGTCCTTGGACCCGATGGTCCTAGACACTCGTTTAGCCTTAAACTGTCCATTGCCTAAGCAATGAGGCAACTGTCCGCTCCAGGGAACCACATGCTGTGTGCACATCCTTAACGAACCCAACAGAACCTGCCCTGTCTGGAAACACAAGCCGAGGTGGGATTCAGTCTCAACCAGATGTTCTGCAATACCCTAGCCCAGCCATCGGCTTTGATGTGTTGTTATGGTTAGAGCACAGGTACTGGGGAGGCTGGTTCAGGCAAGATTCCTAATCCTCTCCTGTGCATGGGTGTCAATTAGGTCAGGTCCTTGTCTCGCTAACAGAGCGTATCCTGTGAGATGCAGGCCAGGCTCTCTTGGGGGCTTTAAATATTCCCTTGATGCAGTGAGCTCAGCCTCAGCCACCAGCACAGGCATCTCGGGGTCTATTGTCTTAGGAGTCACGGGGAATCCATCGTTGGTTGCTGCCTGGACCTGGCCAGGGCTGAACTGACCAAGGAAGATAAGGGGAGCCTCCCTGGACTCCTGTGTGAACCCAGGCTTCCTACCAAATTTCTCAACTGTCCTTGCCAAAAGAGTTATTTAATGTACCCAACGGAAAGTAACCCAGGATATTAGGACACCTGATCCCAAATGACACTTAAATAGGGAAGTCCTCTCCTGTTTGTGCACAACTGCCCTTGCTACAGGAGAACCGGGACAGAGGACTGCTGTCTGCCCTCTCTGGTCACTCTGCGTAGCACAAGGATCTGTAAGTAACAGAAACTTTAAACTTTCCCATTGAGGCTTCAACATGGAAGCTGTGTCCCCAGTCTGACCTGTGACTCCTGGGCCACCCCAGAGGGACCTAGTGGGTGAATTCCCTGCTGTGTTTTTCTGTCTGAACCTCTGGTGGCTGCTGGGAGCATTGGCTACCAGCTCAGTTAATAGAGGAACTCAAGGAATTTCTGTCTAAATACACATGTCCTACTTGACACGTCCAATAGAGCAACAGTAGCTCCTTAAAACATTCTTTGATGTGGAGAAAAGCCCATCTGCTCCTCAGCCTATTTTTCAATCAGGTTATTTGTTATTTGCTATTGAGTTGTTTGACTTCCTTATGTATTTAGATATTTACCCTTGCTAGCATTTAGGGTCTGCAGTCCTTGTCTTTCATTTTCTGGGTTGTTTTTTCATTCAGTTGTTTGTTTGCTGTTTTGTTTTTTGACGTGCAGATGCTTTAGTGGTCAATACAACTCCACTTGACTATTTTCCCTTTTATTGCCTGTGTCTTTGATGTCATAGCAAAGATATCATTACCAACATCAACGTCAAAGTGTTATCTTCATATGTTCCTCTCATTATTTTATGGTTTCAGGTCTATGTTTGGGTCTTCGATCTATTTTGAGTTGATTTGTGTATATAGTATACAATAAAGGACCACACGTATACAAATGTCAAATCCTAAGGTGGTATACAGTAGATATAAATCATTTTCAATTTTTATTCATATCTCAATGGAGCTGGAAAAATAAATTTTTGGCTGTAGACGAACTTTTTACCTCGATATCACTGTGTTCATTTCACCTATCGCATGGTAGGGTCATTGTCCTCTTCACACTGGCCCCTACAGGAGGCTACTCACCCCATGCCTTCAAGAGACTGGTCATGCCCTTGATGCCTGCAATAAATGACTCTTCACT
Organism: Mandrillus leucophaeus; assembly: GCF_000951045.1. Classification (NCBI taxonomy): domain Eukaryota; kingdom Metazoa; phylum Chordata; class Mammalia; order Primates; family Cercopithecidae; genus Mandrillus; species Mandrillus leucophaeus. Next base: position 479,539 of record NW_012105309.1, read on the forward strand.
TGATAGGAATTCATGCCTGCTGCCAGAGTGTAGACCTATAGAGAGTAGTGGGACCATCTGAAGGAAAGGAGACATTTGTATCCTGAACTTACTGAACAAAGTACTGCTGTTACCCTTTGTAGAACAGTAAAAAGTAAATATGTAATGAAGTGAGAAACAGGAGAAAGATGCCAGGTTCCTCATCTTCACCATCCTCTCCACCCAGCACAGACACTAAACATAGAGATTCAAACTAGAGTGAAAGCTGGGAGAGCCAAGGAAGAAAACAGGGACATTGAGACCAGTGGGATCCCACACAATCTCCAGTGAAATGCACACCTCCTCTCTCTGAGAAGGTTCAAGATTTCTTGTCTCTGAGCCTTCTCTCTGCAGATATAGAAATCCAGGCTAACTCCTCTCTCCCGACTTGTCTGCTCCTGCTCTCCCTCCTCCAGGTCACTCCAGCCATGAGGACCTTCGCCCTCCTCACTGCCATGCTTCTCCTGGTGGCCCTGCACGTGCAGGCAGAGGCACGTCAGGCAAGAGCTGATGAAGCTGCCATCCAGGAGCAGCCTGGAGCAGATGATCAGGGAATGGCTCATTCCTTTACACGGCATGAAAGTGCCGTTCTTCCACTTTCAGGTGAGACAGGCCGGCATGCAGAGCTGCAGGGTCTAGAGGGATGGATGGGAGACAGAGTTGGGAATATAGACTCAATGGTCCATGTCACTTAGGTGGCTTCATTTAGCATCTCTGGGCCTTGGTTTTCTCATCTATAAATTGAATAGAGAGCCAAATAAATCTGACAGGTTTTCTGTCTTTAAAGACTTGAGGCATCTCTGCCTGGAGAGTAACAATCCTTTTATTCCTTTACTTCCTTAATGATCCTTTCACTTTAGAAAAATCAATAAAATTAAAAAATAAAACTTGAAATGAAGGTATGTCTGTGAAATTCAGTAGGTTTAAGATACAAATAGACAGTCTGACTAGTTCTTTCTGGAATCATACAAGTAGACTTCACTATAAGGAGAATATTTTACTGTATCTATAGAATACTTTTTGAAAAGCAGAGCCAAGCCTAAGAGTGTGTTCAGGTGTGTGTGTGTGATGGGGCAGAGGCACAAAAATGAGAGCAAATGAGAATAAGTCTCAGACACTGCATGGCCGGCACTGCTCTGTGTATTTATTCCTATTGACTGAGGTTGTTCATGATACCGGCCCTAATGCAGCCAACATCACTCCTCAGCTAGCACGTGACTTCTCCAGAATTTCCTTTACCACCCACTGCAGACCTTCTGATCCATTTATGATGCTCTCTTTGTGTCTCCAGAGTCAGAGAGAGGCTTGAGGTGCATTTGTGTACTAGGAATTTGCCGTCTGTTATAACGGCGTTTGCGGTCCTGCGACTTTCGTGGTTGACTCTATCGGATCTGTTGCCGCTGAGCTTGCAGAATCAAGAAAAACCAGCTCAGAAGTTACTTTGAGAGTTAAAAGAAATTCTTGTTACTCCTCTACCTTGCCCTCAATTTCCTTTTCTCATCCCAAATAAATACCTTCTCGCAAGATTTCTGTCTTAACATCTCTTTCACATTTGATGTGTCTTTGTGTCTCAAGACACTTGGGATACACCTACCAGAATCCTAGGATTTTAAACAAAACAAAATTCCAAATTCTAGGAATTTCAAGCAGGAGTTTGGGCTTCAGACTCAAACAGAAATGAAGGCCCAAATCACACCACCAATCTCCCCATCCACTGCTCTGTCTTTTCACTCTGCCTCATTGTCTCTGGATCCATTCTCAAAGAGCTCCCCTGTGCTGGGCAAACAATCATTGTCAGCTTAAAGTTCATGCAGTCACAAAATCATTCCTTCTCAGGAGAAACCAACATGCTCTGTGCTAAAGAATTGGAATTTTATTGAACGTGTCCAGGTCACACATTTGCCTTTTAAGACACAGGGCTACAGGAGATCCACTGAAACAACTTTAAGAGGGAAATGGGTTGTTAGCAAAGGCGGGATTAATGGTACAGAAAGCGCAGCAGCCCACACCAGGAAGTCCTCATTAAGAGCACCCTCCAGTCACGTCTACTAAGACCTGGATTTCACACCCATAAAGTCATCTTCACACCCACAAAATGCACACGCACAAATGCTCCACTGCACTTTGCAACACGCATGCTCTTGTGTTGCCTTAACACCTCT